>NW_025535596.1:22500-90772 GCF_020615455.1 Coregonus clupeaformis
CTCACTTCACTGTCACTACTTCCGTCTGGAGTGGGTGGGATAATGTGAATGATAAGACAACCACTTGTAGAAAGATTCCAAACTCATAAGTGACTGACCGTTACTGAGCTGAGGGGTTTACATAAAAAATTAACAGTAAACATTACACTCACAAATGTTTTTAAAGAATATAGACATTTCATATTATTGGCAATGTTGTCTCTCTCTCCCCCTCTCTCTCATTACCTCTCTCTCTCTACTGCTCTCTCTCCCCCTCTCTCTCTCTCCCCCTCTCTCTCCCCCCCTCTCTCTTCTCTCTCTCCCTCTCTCTCTCTCTCTACCTCTCTCTCTCTACTCTACCTCTCTCTCCCTCTCTACCTCTCTCTCTCTACCCTCTCTCTCTCTACCCTCTCTCTCTCTACCTCTCTCTCTCTCTCCCTCTCTCTCTACCTCTCTCTCTACCTCTCTCTCTGCCTCTCTCTCCTCTCTCTCTCTCCCTCTCTCTCTGCCTCTCTCTACTCTCTCTCTCTCTCTCTACCTCTCTCTGCCTCTCTCTCTCTCTCACTCTCTCTCTCTCTACCTCTCTCTCTCTCTACCCTCTCTCTCTCTACTCTCTCTCTCTCTCTCTACCCTCTCTCTCTCTCTCTCTCTACCTCTCTCTCTCTACCTCTCTCTCTCTACCTCTCTACCTCTCTCTACCTCTCTCTCTCTCTACCTCTCTCTCACCTCTCTCTACCCTCTCTCTCTCTCTCTACCTCTCTCTCTCTCTCTCTCTCTCTCTCTCTCTCTCTCTCTCTCCCTCTCTCTCTACCTCTCTCTCTCTCTCTACCTCTCTCTCTCTCTCTCTCTCTCCCTCCATCCCCATCTAATCCATCTACCACACGACGTGGAGAGAGAGTTTTCCTGAAGAACGAGTCCAGAGAAATGTACCATCTGATAAACAGAGGATGAATCCTAAATGACCCCCTATTCCCTTTATAATGCAATGACCCATAAGGCTCTGGTGAAAAGTAGTGCACTGTGAAGGGAAGAGGTTGCCATTTGGGAGGCAGACAGAGTGAATGATAGGATGTCACCGTAGGCTACACAGTGTAATTATCCCCCTGCTCCTACAGGTCAGCCGCTATACATACACACTCGCTCACATACACAGATCAGCCGTAGCCGGTTAACCTCTAAAAGGATCGGATCCTTCTTTCCAATTTTCGCCTAAAATGACATACCCAGATCTAACTGCCTGTAGCTCAGGACCTGAAGCAAGGTTATGCATATTCTTGATACCATTTGAAAGGAAAACACTTTGAAGTTTGTGGAAATGTGAAATTAATGTAGGAGAATATAACACATTAGATCTGGTAAAAAAACAAAACATGTTTTCTACTATATTTTTTGTTCCATCATCTTTGAAATGCAAGAGAAAGGCCACAATATAATATAGCAGTTCAGGCGCTATTTAGATTTTGGCCACTAGATGGCAGCAGTGTGTGTGCAAAGTTTTAGATTGATCCAGTGAAGCGTTGCAATACTGGACTATTTTGTATCAAGTCTGCCCAAATGTGCCGAATTGGTCAATTGATACATTTTCATGTACATAACTATAGAGAACATACAAAAATGATATGGTAATACAAAATGTACGTTTACACACTCCCAGGAATGTCATACTTGATGGATCATTAGCTTATACACTAACTTTCACACATCTAGATGGCCGGGCGGGGTGGGTGTGGAGCCAGAGACAGCAGGTGTTCAACCTGTAGAACCCAGTTCCTACATTTGAATATAAAAATTGATTTTAATCAAACAAAACTATGCTACATTTTATCTCTGGGACCCTTAGGATGACAAATCAGAGCAAGATTACTAAATGTAAGTACATTATGTACCTTCAGAGGTGAATGTATCAAACCAGTTGCCGTGATAAGTTTTTGTTGTCAGAACGGGATAACTTCTTAAAAGAGTGAAGTCCTAGGTTATAAAAACCTTACGGAACAAGATCCCACAAATACTAGTGCAACACAGGCTGGCCCAATCAGACAACGAGGATTGGGACCACCCTGGCAAATAGCAAAGTTAAAAAAAAATGGCTCAATTAAGAGTCCCCAGAGCCAGGGCGTGACGTTGTTGTGCACTCTCCTCAAACAATAGCATGGTATTCTTTCACTGTAATAGCTACTGTAAATTGGACAGTGCAGTTAGATTAACAAGAATTTAAGCTTTCTGCCCATATAAGACATGTCTATGTCCTGGAAAATTTGCTGTTACTTACAACAGTCATGCTAATCACATTAGCGCACGTTAGCTCAACCGTCCCGTATACGGGACACCGATCCCGTAGAGGTTAAATTGCCTACAATCAAGTATGTAAGCAACGCACAGCAGTCCACCCTCCTCTTCTCCTCTCCCCCTCTCCTCCTCTCCTCCCTTCATCTCCCCCTCCTCTCCCCCTCTCCCCCTCTCCTTCCTCCATCTCTCCACCATTATGACGCACCACCACCACTCTTCTGGCTGTGTTGTTTGACTTTTTTTTATTTTTTTTTATTGTCACACACTGGATAGGTGCAGTGAAATGTGTTGTTCTACAGGGTCAGCCATAGTAGTACGGCGCCCCTGCAGCAAATTAGGGTTAAGTGCCTTGCTCAAGGGCACATCGGCAGATTTGGGCACGTCGACAAATCCAGCCCAGCACATTGTGTCTGATTGCATGCCCAATGGTGTCACTTTACTGTCCTCTTACAGAGTCTCCCTCCCAGTCAGTCAGTCAGTCAGCTCCAAGACTATTGCCCTTATCAGCACTGACCTTCCCCTGCCCTGTCACCCTTACCCTGCTCTCAGCTGCAGTGCTGCAGTCGCTACGTTTGACCAGATATCATATATGCGGGCGCTGGTCAACAATAGTGCACTAAATAGGAAATAGGGTTCCATTTGGGACTCCAGGACCCAGCCCCAGACCGTGGCCTCCAGCAGCTAGCCTCATCAGGGGTAAATTGGTCCAGGAATGGCCTGGTAGGGATGGTCTGGTCTGGCTGATGAGGCTGGGGAGGAGAGGGACGACAGGCCCATTGATTAGCTGTCTGTCTGTCCCCAGGGGCTGATCTGTGGCTAACGGCCTGCTGGATGGAGGGAGGCTGAGACTCATCTCTTCTACTCACTAGAGCTAACCTCTATCCCTCTCTCCCTTCCCTGCCTTCCTCTGTCCCTCCCTCCTTCCCTTCGCCCCCTTGGATAACTCCGACCCCCAGCCCAGAGACCACAGCAGCATCTCACAGTCCCACTTTAGGAATTAAGGGTGGTGGTGGGGAGAGGGGAATCACTGTGGTGTCTGGGGAGAAGGTCATAAAGGGTGGTGGTGGGGAGAGGGGAATCACTGTGGTGTCTGGGGAGAAGGTCATGTGTTCTGGATGTCCAGTTTAACACAGTATGGTCAGACCCAGAGGAAGGCCAGACAGGGCCAGTCTGGTCAGACCCAGAGGAAGTTCAGACAGGGCCAGACAGGGCCAGTCTGGTCAGACCCAGAGGAAGTTCAGACAGGGCCAGACAGGGCCAGTCTGGTCAGACCCAGAGGAAGTTCAGACAGGGCCAGACAGGGCCAGTCTGGTCAGACCCAGAGGAAGGCCAGACAGGGCCAGTCTGGTCAGACCCAGAGGAAGGCCAGACAGGGCCAGTCTGGTCAGACCCAGAGGAAGGCCAGACAGGGCCAGTCTGGTCAGACCCAGAGGAAGGCCAGACAGGGCCAGCCTGGTCAGACCCAGAGGAAGGCCAGACAGGACCAGTCTGGTCAGACCCAGAGGAAGGCCAGACAGGACCAGTCTGGTCAGACCCAGAGGAAGGCCAGACAGGGCCAGACAGGGCCAGTCTGGTCAGACCCAGAGGAAGGCCAGACAGGGCCAGTCTGGTCAGACCCAGAGGAAGGCCAGACAGGGCCAGTCTGGTCAGACCCAGAGGAAGGCCAGACAGGACCAGTCTGGTCAGACCCAGAGGAAGGCCAGACAGGACCAGTCTGGTCAGACCCAGAGGAAGGCCAGACAGGGCCAGTCTGGTCAGACCCAGAGGAAGGCCAGACAGGGCCAGACAGGGCCAGACCCAGAGGAAGGCCAGACAGGGCCAGTCTGGTCAGACCCAGAGGAAGGCCAGACAGGGCCAGACCCAGAGGAAGGCCAGACAGGGCCAGGCAGGGCCAGACCCAGAGGAAGGCCAGACAGGACCAGACAGGGCCAGACAGGGCCAGACCCAGAGGAAGGCCAGACAGGACCAGACAGGGCATGTATGTGTGTCTGGAGCCCATGTGTCATGTGCTGCTACTCTACAGTCATTAGTCTGGGGGTCATAGGTCATACAGGACTCAGTTGACACCGTGTGGATGACGGGGGTTGATTACTTGGAACTAGTACTAAAATAATCCACAAGTACACAAGACAACCCCTATCAACTTTATTTATTAATACATCTGTATTCATCCAGGTTAGTCTCATAATCTACAACTATGCAAGACAACCACTTATCAACTTTATTTATTAATACATCTGTATTCATCCAGGTTAGTCTCATTGACATGAAATCTCTTTTAAAAGGAAATTATAGGGACTGCGCATTAAAATATTCAGTGATGAATATTCAGTGATGTAAAATAAGACATTTGCATACCTGAGGAGTTTATTTAAATCCCTCTCAAACCCTGAGTATGTTACTGATAGCCCAGCAGCAGTAATCTGGGTGGGAAACACGATTTACAGCTTGCTGTTACAATGAAGCCCTGGTGTTGTTTAACCAATAACCTCACTATAATGGTAATTAGACTGGGCTGGGTCCCAAATGACATCCTATTCTCTATATGGTTCCCTACTTCTGACCAGGGAGATGAAGGGAGGGAGGAGGAGGAGAGGAGGAGTAGAGGGAGGAGGAGGAGAGGAGGGGGAGGAGGAGAGGAGGGAGAGGAGGAGGAGAGGAGGAGAGGAGGGGGAGATGAAGGGAGGAGAGGAGGAGAGGAGGAGGAGGGGGAGGAGGAGAGGAGGAGGATATGAAGGGAGGGAGAGGAGAGGAGGAGGAGAGGAGGAGATGAAGGGCGGAGAGGAGGGGAGGAGGAGGAGAGGAGGAGAGGAGGAGAGGAGGGGGAGATGAAGGGAGAGGGAGGAGGAGATGAAGGGCGGAGAGGAGGAGGAGGGAGAGGAGGAGAGGAGGAGAGGAGGAGAGGAGGGGGGGAGGAGGGGGAGATGAAGGGAGGAGAGGAGGAGAGGAGGAGAGGAGGAGGAGATGAAAGGGAGATGAAGGGAGGAGAGGAGGGGAGGAGGAGGAGAGGAGGAGGAGAGGAGAGGAGGAGGAGAGGAGGAGGAGATGAAGGGCGGAGAGGAGGGGAGGAGGAGGAGAGGAGGAAGGGGGAGGAGGAGAGGAGGGGGAGATGAAGGGAGGAGAGGAGGAGAGGAGGAGGAGAGGAGGAGATGAAGGGCGGAGAGGAGGAGGAGAGGAGGAGAGGAGGAGGAGATGAAAGGGAGATGAAGGGAGGAGAGGAGGAGAGGAGAGGAGGAGGAGAGGAGGAGGAGATGAAGGGCGGAGAGGAGGGGAGGAGGAGAGAGGGGGGGGGGAGAGGGGAGATGAGGGAGGGGAGGAGAGGAGGAGGAGGGAGGAGGGGAGATGAAGGGCGGAGAGGAGGAGGGAGAGGAGGAGGAGATGAGGGGAGGAGGGGGGAGGAGGAGGAGAGGAGGAGATGAAGGGAGGGAGGAGGAGGAGATGAAGGGCGGAGAGGAGGGGAGGAGGAGGAAAGGAGGTGGAGAGGAGGAGGAGGGGAGATGAAGGGAGGAGAGGAGGAGAGGAGGAGGAGAGGAGGGGGAGATGAAGGGAGGAAAGGAGGAGGAGAGGAGGAGGAGAGGAGGGGAGAAGGAGGAGATTAAGGGAGGAGAGGAGGGGGAGAGGGAGGTTGTCAAAGAAATGAAATCTCCTCTCCTCCTCTCCTCCTCCTCTTCTCCTCCTCCTCCCCTCCTCTCCTCCCTTCATCTCCCCCTCCTCTCCTCCTCCTCCCCTCCTCTCCTCCCTTCATGTCCTCCTCCTCTCCTCCTCCTCCTCTCCTCCTCCTCTTCTCCTCCCCTCCTCTCCTCCCTTCACTCCCTCTCTCCTCCTCCCTCCTCTCCTCCCTTCATGTCCCTCCTCTTCTCCTCCTCCTCCCTCTCCTCCCTCCTCCTCCTCTCTCCTCCCTTCATGTCCCCCTCCTCTTCTCCACCTCCTCCTCCTCTCCTCCTCCCTCCTCTCTCCTCCTCCTCCCCTCCCTCTTCCTCCTCCCCTCCTCTCCTCCCTTCATCTCCCCCTCTCTCCTCCTCCCTCCTCCTCTCCTCCCTTCATGTCTCCCTCTTCTCCTCCTCCTCCCCTCCTCTCCTCCTCCTCCTCCTCTCCTCCCTTCATGTCCCCCCTCCTCTTCTCCACCTCCTCCCCCCTCTCTCCTCCTCCCCTCCTCTCTCCTCCTCCTCCCCTCCTCTCCTCCTCCTCCCCTCCTCTCCTCCCTCCTCCCTCCCTTCATGTCCCCCTCCCTCTTCTCCTCCTCCTCCCTCCTCTCCTCCTCCCTCCTCTCCTCCTCCCCTCCTCCCTCCCTTCATGTCCCCCTCCTCTTCTCCTCCTCCCCCTCCTCTCCTCCCCCCCTCCTCCTCCTCCTCCCCTCCTCTCCTCCCTTCATGTCCTCCTCTTCTCCTCCTCCTCCCCTCCTCTCCTCCTCCTCCCTCCTCTCCTCCCTTCATGTCCCCCTCCTCTTCTCCACCTCCTCCCCTCCTCTCCTCCTCCCCTCCTTTACCCTCCCCCTTTCCTCCTCTCTCCCCTCCTCCTCCCCTCCTCTCCTCCTCCTCCTCCTCCTCCTCTCCTCCTCCCCTCCTCTCCTCCTGGCTGGTGATGCACTACTTAGGGAATAGAATGCCATTTGGGACTCAACCCAGATCATTTATTGGACACAGCTCTGTTGGGACATAGTGCAATATCCTCATCATGTGGTCCTCTTGGCTCTGTTGGGACATAGTGCAATATCCTCATCATGTGGTCCTCTTGGCTCTGTTGGGACATAGTGCAATATCCTCATCATGTGGTCCTCTTGGCTCTGTTGGGACATAGTGCAATATCCTCATCATGTGGTCCTCTTGGCTCTGTTGGGACATAGTGCAATATCCTCATCATGTGGTCCTCTTGGCTCTGTTGGGACATAGTGCAATATCCTCATCATGTGGTCCTCTTGGCTCTGTTGGGACATAGTGCAATATCCTCATCATGTGGTCCTCTTGGCTCTGTTGGGACATAGTGCAATATCCTCATCATGTGGTCCTCTTGGCTCTGTTGGGACATAGTGCAATATCCTCATCATGTGGTCCTCTTGGCTCTGTTGGGACATAGTGCAATATCCTCATCATGTGGTCCTCTTGGCTCTGTTGGGACATAGTGCAATATCCTCATCATGTGGTCCTCTTGGCTCTGTTGGGACATAGTGCAATATCCTCATCATGTGGTCCTCTTGGCTCTGTTGGGACATAGTGCAATATCCTCATCATGTGGTCCTCTTGGCTCTGTTGGGACATAGTGCAATATCCTCATCATGTGGTCCTCTTGGCTCTGTTGGGACATAGTGCAATATCCTCATCATGTGGTCCTCTTGGCTCTGTTGGGACATAGTGCAATATCCTCATCATGTGGTCCTCTTGGCTCTGTTGGGACATAGTGCAATATCCTCATCATGTGGTCCTCTTGGCTCTGTTGGGACATAGTGCAATATCCTCATCATGTGGTCCTCTTGGCTCTGTTGGGACATAGTGCAATATCCTCATCATGTGGTCCTCTTGGCTCTGTTGGGACATAGTGCAATATCCTCATCATGTGGTCCTCTTGGCTCTGTTGGGACATAGTGCAATATCCTCATCATGTGGTCCTCTTGGCTCTGTTGGGACATAGTGCAATATCCTCATCATGTGGTCCTCTTGGCTCTGTTGGGACATAGTGCAATATCCTCATCATGTGGTCCTCTTGGCTCTGTTGGGACATAGTGCAATATCCTCATCATGTGGTCCTCTTGGCTCTGTTGGGACATAGTGCAATATCCTCATCATGTGGTCCTCTTGGCTCTGTTGGGACATAGTGCAATATCCTCATCATGTGGTCCTCTTGGCTCTGTTGGGACATAGTGCAATATCCTCATCATGTGGTCCTCTTGGCTCTGTTGGGACATAGTGCAATATCCTCATCATGTGGTCCTCTTGGCTCTGTTGGGACATAGTGCAATATCCTCATCATGTGGTCCTCTTGGCTCTGTTGGGACATAGTGCAATATCCTCATCATGTGGTCCTCTTGGCTCTGTTGGGACATAGTGCAATATCCTCATCATGTGGTCCTCTTGGCTCTGTTGGGACATAGTGCAATATCCTCATCATGTGGTCCTCTTGGCTCTGTTGGGACATAGTGCAATATCCTCATCATGTGGTCCTCTTGGCTCTGTTGGGACATAGTGCAATATCCTCATCATGTGGTCCTCTTGGCTCTGTTGGGACATAGTGCAATATCCTCATCATGTGGTCCTCTTGGCTCTGTTGGGACATAGTGCAATATCCTCATCATGTGGTCCTCTTGGCTCTGTTGGGACATAGTGCAATATCCTCATCATGTGGTCCTCTTGGCTCTGTTGGGACATAGTGCAATATCCTCATCATGTGGTCCTCTTGGCTCTGTTGGGACATAGTGCAATATCCTCATCATGTGGTCCTCTTGGCTCTGTTGGGACATAGTGCAATATCCTCATCATGTGGTCCTCTTGGCTCTGTTGGGACATAGTGCAATATCCTCATCATGTGGTCCTCTTGGCTCTGTTGGGACATAGTGCAATATCCTCATCATGTGGTCCTCTTGGCTCTGTTGGGACATAGTGCAATATCCTCATCATGTGGTCCTCTTGGCTCTGTTGGGACATAGTGCAATATCCTCATCATGTGGTCCTCTTGGCTCTGTTGGGACATAGTGCAATATCCTCATCATGTGGTCCTCTTGGCTCTGTTGGGACATAGTGCAATATCCTCATCATGTGGTCCTCTTGGCTCTGTTGGGACATAGTGCAATATCCTCATCATGTGGTCCTCTTGGCTCTGTTGGGACATAGTGCAATATCCTCATCATGTGGTCCTCTTGGCTCTGTTGGGACATAGTGCAATATCCTCATCATGTGGTCCTCTTGGCTCTGTTGGGACATAGTGCAATATCCTCATCATGTGGTCCTCTTGGCTCTGTTGGGACATAGTGCAATATCCTCATCATGTGGTCCTCTTGGCTCTGTTGGGACATAGTGCAATATCCTCATCATGTGGTCCTCTTGGCTCTGTTGGGACATAGTGCAATATCCTCATCATGTGGTCCTCTTGGCTCTGTTGGGACATAGTGCAATATCCTCATCATGTGGTCCTCTTGGCTCTGTTGGGACATAGTGCAATATCCTCATCATGTGGTCCTCTTGGCTCTGTTGGGACATAGTGCAATATCCTCATCATGTGGTCCTCTTGGCTCTGTTGGGACATAGTGCAATATCCTCATCATGTGGTCCTCTTGGCTCTGTTGGGACATAGTGCAATATCCTCATCATGTGGTCCTCTTGGCTCTGTTGGGACATAGTGCAATATCCTCATCATGTGGTCCTCTTGGCTCTGTTGGGACATAGTGCAATATCCTCATCATGTGGTCCTCTTGGCTCTGTTGGGACATAGTGCAATATCCTCATCATGTGGTCCTCTTGGCTCTGTTGGGACATAGTGCAATATCCTCATCATGTGGTCCTCTTGGCTCTGTTGGGACATAGTGCAATATCCTCATCATGTGGTCCTCTTGGCTCTGTTGGGACATAGTGCAATATCCTCATCATGTGGTCCTCTTGGCTCTGTTGGGACATAGTGCAATATCCTCATCATGTGGTCCTCTTGGCTCTGTTGGGACATAGTGCAATATCCTCATCATGTGGTCCTCTTGGCTCTGTTGGGACATAGTGCAATATCCTCATCATGTGGTCCTCTTGGCTCTGTTGGGACATAGTGCAATATCCTCATCATGTGGTCCTCTTGGCTCTGTTGGGACATAGTGCAATATCCTCATCATGTGGTCCTCTTGGCTCTGTTGGGACATAGTGCAATATCCTCATCATGTGGTCCTCTTGGCTCTGTTGGGACATAGTGCAATATCCTCATCATGTGGTCCTCTTGGCTCTGTTGGGACATAGTGCAATATCCTCATCATGTGGTCCTCTTGGCTCTGTTGGGACATAGTGCAATATCCTCATCATGTGGTCCTCTTGGCTCTGTTGGGACATAGTGCAATATCCTCATCATGTGGTCCTCTTGGCTCTGTTGGGACATAGTGCAATATCCTCATCATGTGGTCCTCTTGGCTCTGTTGGGACATAGTGCAATATCCTCATCATGTGGTCCTCTTGGCTCTGTTGGGACATAGTGCAATATCCTCATCATGTGGTCCTCTTGGCTCTGTTGGGACATAGTGCAATATCCTCATCATGTGGTCCTCTTGGCTCTGTTGGGACATAGTGCAATATCCTCATCATGTGGTCCTCTTGGCTCTGTTGGGACATAGTGCAATATCCTCATCATGTGGTCCTCTTGGCTCTGTTGGGACATAGTGCAATATCCTCATCATGTGGTCCTCTTGGCTCTGTTGGGACATAGTGCAATATCCTCATCATGTGGTCCTCTTGGCTCTGTTGGGACATAGTGCAATATCCTCATCATGTGGTCCTCTTGGCTCTGTTGGGACATAGTGCAATATCCTCATCATGTGGTCCTCTTGGCTCTGTTGGGACATAGTGCAATATCCTCATCATGTGGTCCTCTTGGCTCTGTTGGGACATAGTGCAATATCCTCATCATGTGGTCCTCTTGGCTCTGTTGGGACATAGTGCAATATCCTCATCATGTGGTCCTCTTGGCTCTGTTGGGACATAGTGCAATATCCTCATCATGTGGTCCTCTTGGCTCTGTTGGGACATAGTGCAATATCCTCATCATGTGGTCCTCTTGGCTCTGTTGGGACATAGTGCAATATCCTCATCATGTGGTCCTCTTGGCTCTGTTGGGACATAGTGCAATATCCTCATCATGTGGTCCTCTTGGCTCTGTTGGGACATAGTGCAATATCCTCATCATGTGGTCCTCTTGGCTCTGTTGGGACATAGTGCAATATCCTCATCATGTGGTCCTCTTGGCTCTGTTGGGACATAGTGCAATATCCTCATCATGTGGTCCTCTTGGCTCTGTTGGGACATAGTGCAATATCCTCATCATGTGGTCCTCTTGGCTCTGTTGGGACATAGTGCAATATCCTCATCATGTGGTCCTCTTGGCTCTGTTGGGACATAGTGCAATATCCTCATCATGTGGTCCTCTTGGCTCTGTTGGGACATAGTGCAATATCCTCATCATGTGGTCCTCTTGGCTCTGTTGGGACATAGTGCAATATCCTCATCATGTGGTCCTCTTGGCTCTGTTGGGACATAGTGCAATATCCTCATCATGTGGTCCTCTTGGCTCTGTTGGGACATAGTGCAATATCCTCATCATGTGGTCCTCTTGGCTCTGTTGGGACATAGTGCAATATCCTCATCATGTGGTCCTCTTGGCTCTGTTGGGACATAGTGCAATATCCTCATCATGTGGTCCTCTTGGCTCTGTTGGGACATAGTGCAATATCCTCATCATGTGGTCCTCTTGGCTCTGTTGGGACATAGTGCAATATCCTCATCATGTGGTCCTCTTGGCTCTGTTGGGACATAGTGCAATATCCTCATCATGTGGTCCTCTTGGCTCTGTTGGGACATAGTGCAATATCCTCATCATGTGGTCCTCTTGGCTCTGTTGGGACATAGTGCAATATCCTCATCATGTGGTCCTCTTGGCTCTGTTGGGACATAGTGCAATATCCTCATCATGTGGTCCTCTTGGCTCTGTTGGGACATAGTGCAATATCCTCATCATGTGGTCCTCTTGGCTCTGTTGGGACATAGTGCAATATCCTCATCATGTGGTCCTCTTGGCTCTGTTGGGACATAGTGCAATATCCTCATCATGTGGTCCTCTTGGCTCTGTTGGGACATAGTGCAATATCCTCATCATGTGGTCCTCTTGGCTCTGTTGGGACATAGTGCAATATCCTCATCATGTGGTCCTCTTGGCTCTGTTGGGACATAGTGCAATATCCTCATCATGTGGTCCTCTTGGCTCTGTTGGGACATAGTGCAATATCCTCATCATGTGGTCCTCTTGGCTCTGTTGGGACATAGTGCAATATCCTCATCATGTGGTCCTCTTGGCTCTGTTGGGACATAGTGCAATATCCTCATCATGTGGTCCTCTTGGCTCTGTTGGGACATAGTGCAATATCCTCATCATGTGGTCCTCTTGGCTCTGTTGGGACATAGTGCAATATCCTCATCATGTGGTCCTCTTGGCTCTGTTGGGACATAGTGCAATATCCTCATCATGTGGTCCTCTTGGCTCTGTTGGGACATAGTGCAATATCCTCATCATGTGGTCCTCTTGGCTCTGTTGGGACATAGTGCAATATCCTCATCATGTGGTCCTCTTGGCTCTGTTGGGACATAGTGCAATATCCTCATCATGTGGTCCTCTTGGCTCTGTTGGGACATAGTGCAATATCCTCATCATGTGGTCCTCTTGGCTCTGTTGGGACATAGTGCAATATCCTCATCATGTGGTCCTCTTGGCTCTGTTGGGACATAGTGCAATATCCTCATCATGTGGTCCTCTTGGCTCTGTTGGGACATAGTGCAATATCCTCATCATGTGGTCCTCTTGGCTCTGTTGGGACATAGTGCAATATCCTCATCATGTGGTCCTCTTGGCTCTGTTGGGACATAGTGCAATATCCTCATCATGTGGTCCTCTTGGCTCTGTTGGGACATAGTGCAATATCCTCATCATGTGGTCCTCTTGGCTCTGTTGGGACATAGTGCAATATCCTCATCATGTGGTCCTCTTGGCTCTGTTGGGACATAGTGCAATATCCTCATCATGTGGTCCTCTTGGCTCTGTTGGGACATAGTGCAATATCCTCATCATGTGGTCCTCTTGGCTCTGTTGGGACATAGTGCAATATCCTCATCATGTGGTCCTCTTGGCTCTGTTGGGACATAGTGCAATATCCTCATCATGTGGTCCTCTTGGCTCTGTTGGGACATAGTGCAATATCCTCATCATGTGGTCCTCTTGGCTCTGTTGGGACATAGTGCAATATCCTCATCATGTGGTCCTCTTGGCTCTGTTGGGACATAGTGCAATATCCTCATCATGTGGTCCTCTTGGCTCTGTTGGGACATAGTGCAATATCCTCATCATGTGGTCCTCTTGGCTCTGTTGGGACATAGTGCAATATCCTCATCATGTGGTCCTCTTGGCTCTGTTGGGACATAGTGCAATATCCTCATCATGTGGTCCTCTTGGCTCTGTTGGGACATAGTGCAATATCCTCATCATGTGGTCCTCTTGGCTCTGTTGGGACATAGTGCAATATCCTCATCATGTGGTCCTCTTGGCTCTGTTGGGACATAGTGCAATATCCTCATCATGTGGTCCTCTTGGCTCTGTTGGGACATAGTGCAATATCCTCATCATGTGGTCCTCTTGGCTCTGTTGGGACATAGTGCAATATCCTCATCATGTGGTCCTCTTGGCTCTGTTGGGACATAGTGCAATATCCTCATCATGTGGTCCTCTTGGCTCTGTTGGGACATAGTGCAATATCCTCATCATGTGGTCCTCTTGGCTCTGTTGGGACATAGTGCAATATCCTCATCATGTGGTCCTCTTGGCTCTGTTGGGACATAGTGCAATATCCTCATCATGTGGTCCTCTTGGCTCTGTTGGGACATAGTGCAATATCCTCATCATGTGGTCCTCTTGGCTCTGTTGGGACATAGTGCAATATCCTCATCATGTGGTCCTCTTGGCTCTGTTGGGACATAGTGCAATATCCTCATCATGTGGTCCTCTTGGCTCTGTTGGGACATAGTGCAATATCCTCATCATGTGGTCCTCTTGGCTCTGTTGGGACATAGTGCAATATCCTCATCATGTGGTCCTCTTGGCTCTGTTGGGACATAGTGCAATATCCTCATCATGTGGTCCTCTTGGCTCTGTTGGGACATAGTGCAATATCCTCATCATGTGGTCCTCTTGGCTCTGTTGGGACATAGTGCAATATCCTCATCATGTGGTCCTCTTGGCTCTGTTGGGACATAGTGCAATATCCTCATCATGTGGTCCTCTTGGCTCTGTTGGGACATAGTGCAATATCCTCATCATGTGGTCCTCTTGGCTCTGTTGGGACATAGTGCAATATCCTCATCATGTGGTCCTCTTGGCTCTGTTGGGACATAGTGCAATATCCTCATCAT
The DNA here is from genome assembly GCF_020615455.1 of Coregonus clupeaformis. Taxonomy (NCBI): domain Eukaryota; kingdom Metazoa; phylum Chordata; class Actinopteri; order Salmoniformes; family Salmonidae; genus Coregonus; species Coregonus clupeaformis. The sequence goes on from NW_025535596.1 coordinate 36,894, forward strand.
GTGGTCCTCTTGGCTCTGTTGGGACATAGTGCAATATCCTCATCATGTGGTCCTCTTGGCTCTGTTGGGACATAGTGCAATATCCTCATCATGTGGTCCTCTTGGCTCTGTTGGGACATAGTGCAATATCCTCATCATGTGGTCCTCTTGGCTCTGTTGGGACATAGTGCAATATCCTCATCATGTGGTCCTCTTGGCTCTGTTGGGACATAGTGCAATATCCTCATCATGTGGTCCTCTTGGCTCTGTTGGGACAATAGTGCAATATCCTCATCATGTGGTCCTCTTGGCTCTGTTGGGACATAGTGCAATATCCTCATCATGTGGTCCTCTTGGCTCTGTTGGGACATAGTGCAATATCCTCATCATGTGGTCCTCTTGGCTCTGTTGGGACATAGTGCAATATCCTCATCATGTGGTCCTCTTGGCTCTGTTGGGACATAGTGCAATATCCTCATCATGTGGTCCTCTTGGCTCTGTTGGGACATAGTGCAATATCCTCATCATGTGGTCCTCTTGGCTCTGTTGGGACATAGTGCAATATCCTCATCATGTGGTCCTCTTGGCTCTGTTGGGACATAGTGCAATATCCTCATCATGTGGTCCTCTTGGCTCTGTTGGGACATAGTGCAATATCCTCATCATGTGGTCCTCTTGGCTCTGTTGGGACATAGTGCAATATCCTCATCATGTGGTCCTCTTGGCTCTGTTGGGACATAGTGCAATATCCTCATCATGTGGTCCTCTTGGCTCTGTTGGGACATAGTGCAATATCCTCATCATGTGGTCCTCTTGGCTCTGTTGGGACATAGTGCAATATCCTCATCATGTGGTCCTCTTGGCTCTGTTGGGACATAGTGCAATATCCTCATCATGTGGTCCTCTTGGCTCTGTTGGGACATAGTGCAATATCCTCATCATGTGGTCCTCTTGGCTCTGTTGGGACATAGTGCAATATCCTCATCATGTGGTCCTCTTGGCTCTGTTGGGACATAGTGCAATATCCTCATCATGTGGTCCTCTTGGCTCTGTTGGGACATAGTGCAATATCCTCATCATGTGGTCCTCTTGGCTCTGTTGGGACATAGTGCAATATCCTCATCATGTGGTCCTCTTGGCTCTGTTGGGACATAGTGCAATATCCTCATCATGTGGTCCTCTTGGCTCTGTTGGGACATAGTGCAATATCCTCATCATGTGGTCCTCTTGGCTCTGTTGGGACATAGTGCAATATCCTCATCATGTGGTCCTCTTGGCTCTGTTGGGACATAGTGCAATATCCTCATCATGTGGTCCTCTTGGCTCTGTTGGGACATAGTGCAATATCCTCATCATGTGGTCCTCTTGGCTCTGTTGGGACATAGTGCAATATCCTCATCATGTGGTCCTCTTGGCTCTGTTGGGACATAGTGCAATATCCTCATCATGTGGTCCTCTTGGCTCTGTTGGGACATAGTGCAATATCCTCATCATGTGGTCCTCTTGGCTCTGTTGGGACATAGTGCAATATCCTCATCATGTGGTCCTCTTGGCTCTGTTGGGACATAGTGCAATATCCTCATCATGTGGTCCTCTTGGCTCTGTTGGGACATAGTGCAATATCCTCATCATGTGGTCCTCTTGGCTCTGTTGGGACATAGTGCAATATCCTCATCATGTGGTCCTCTTGGCTCTGTTGGGACATAGTGCAATATCCTCATCATGTGGTCCTCTTGGCTCTGTTGGGACATAGTGCAATATCCTCATCATGTGGTCCTCTTGGCTCTGTTGGGACATAGTGCAATATCCTCATCATGTGGTCCTCTTGGCTCTGTTGGGACATAGTGCAATATCCTCATCATGTGGTCCTCTTGGCTCTGTTGGGACATAGTGCAATATCCTCATCATGTGGTCCTCTTGGCTCTGTTGGGACATAGTGCAATATCCTCATCATGTGGTCCTCTTGGCTCTGTTGGGACATAGTGCAATATCCTCATCATGTGGTCCTCTTGGCTCTGTTGGGACATAGTGCAATATCCTCATCATGTGGTCCTCTTGGCTCTGTTGGGACATAGTGCAATATCCTCATCATGTGGTCCTCTTGGCTCTGTTGGGACATAGTGCAATATCCTCATCATGTGGTCCTCTTGGCTCTGTTGGGACATAGTGCAATATCCTCATCATGTGGTCCTCTTGGCTCTGTTGGGACATAGTGCAATATCCTCATCATGTGGTCCTCTTGGCTCTGTTGGGACATAGTGCAATATCCTCATCATGTGGTCCTCTTGGCTCTGTTGGGACATAGTGCAATATCCTCATCATGTGGTCCTCTTGGCTCTGTTGGGACATAGTGCAATATCCTCATCATGTGGTCCTCTTGGCTCTGTTGGGACAATAGTGCAATATCCTCATCATGTGGTCCTCTTGGCTCTGTTGGGACATAGTGCAATATCCTCATCATGTGGTCCTCTTGGCTCTGTTGGGACATAGTGCAATATCCTCATCATGTGGTCCTCTTGGCTCTGTTGGGACAATAGTGCAATATCCTCATCATGTGGTCCTCTTGGCTCTGTTGGGACATAGTGCAATATCCTCATCATGTGGTCCTCTTGGCTCTGTTGGGACATAGTGCAATATCCTCATCATGTGGTCCTCTTGGCTCTGTTGGGACATAGTGCAATATCCTCATCATGTGGTCCTCTTGGCTCTGTTGGGACATAGTGCAATATCCTCATCATGTGGTCCTCTTGGCTCTGTTGGGACATAGTGCAATATCCTCATCATGTGGTCCTCTTGGCTCTGTTGGGACATAGTGCAATATCCTCATCATGTGGTCCTCTTGGCTCTGTTGGGACATAGTGCAATATCCTCATCATGTGGTCCTCTTGGCTCTGTTGGGACATAGTGCAATATCCTCATCATGTGGTCCTCTTGGCTCTGTTGGGACATAGTGCAATATCCTCATCATGTGGTCCTCTTGGCTCTGTTGGGACATAGTGCAATATCCTCATCATGTGGTCCTCTTGGCTCTGTTGGGACATAGTGCAATATCCTCATCATGTGGTCCTCTTGGCTCTGTTGGGACATAGTGCAATATCCTCATCATGTGGTCCTCTTGGCTCTGTTGGGACATAGTGCAATATCCTCATCATGTGGTCCTCTTGGCTCTGTTGGGACATAGTGCAATATCCTCATCATGTGGTCCTCTTGGCTCTGTTGGGACATAGTGCAATATCCTCATCATGTGGTCCTCTTGGCTCTGTTGGGACATAGTGCAATATCCTCATCATGTGGTCCTCTTGGCTCTGTTGGGACATAGTGCAATATCCTCATCATGTGGTCCTCTTGGCTCTGTTGGGACATAGTGCAATATCCTCATCATGTGGTCCTCTTGGCTCTGTTGGGACATAGTGCAATATCCTCATCATGTGGTCCTCTTGGCTCTGTTGGGACATAGTGCAATATCCTCATCATGTGGTCCTCTTGGCTCTGTTGGGACATAGTGCAATATCCTCATCATGTGGTCCTCTTGGCTCTGTTGGGACATAGTGCAATATCCTCATCATGTGGTCCTCTTGGCTCTGTTGGGACATAGTGCAATATCCTCATCATGTGGTCCTCTTGGCTCTGTTGGGACATAGTGCAATATCCTCATCATGTGGTCCTCTTGGCTCTGTTGGGACATAGTGCAATATCCTCATCATGTGGTCCTCTTGGCTCTGTTGGGACATAGTGCAATATCCTCATCATGTGGTCCTCTTGGCTCTGTTGGGACATAGTGCAATATCCTCATCATGTGGTCCTCTTGGCTCTGTTGGGACATAGTGCAATATCCTCATCATGTGGTCCTCTTGGCTCTGTTGGGACATAGTGCAATATCCTCATCATGTGGTCCTCTTGGCTCTGTTGGGACATAGTGCAATATCCTCATCATGTGGTCCTCTTGGCTCTGTTGGGACATAGTGCAATATCCTCATCATGTGGTCCTCTTGGCTCTGTTGGGACATAGTGCAATATCCTCATCATGTGGTCCTCTTGGCTCTGTTGGGACATAGTGCAATATCCTCATCATGTGGTCCTCTTGGCTCTGTTGGGACATAGTGCAATATCCTCATCATGTGGTCCTCTTGGCTCTGTTGGGACATAGTGCAATATCCTCATCATGTGGTCCTCTTGGCTCTGTTGGGACATAGTGCAATATCCTCATCATGTGGTCCTCTTGGCTCTGTTGGGACATAGTGCAATATCCTCATCATGTGGTCCTCTTGGCTCTGTTGGGACATAGTGCAATATCCTCATCATGTGGTCCTCTTGGCTCTGTTGGGACATAGTGCAATATCCTCATCATGTGGTCCTCTTGGCTCTGTTGGGACATATAGTGCAATATCCTCATCATGTGGTCCTCTTGGCTCTGTTGGGACATAGTGCAATATCCTCATCATGTGGTCCTCTTGGCTCTGTTGGGACATAGTGCAATATCCTCATCATGTGGTCCTCTTGGCTCTGTTGGGACATAGTGCAATATCCTCATCATGTGGTCCTCTTGGCTCTGTTGGGACATAGTGCAATATCCTCATCATGTGGTCCTCTTGGCTCTGTTGGGACATAGTGCAATATCCTCATCATGTGGTCCTCTTGGCTCTGTTGGGACATAGTGCAATATCCTCATCATGTGGTCCTCTTGGCTCTGTTGGGACATAGTGCAATATCCTCATCATGTGGTCCTCTTGGCTCTGTTGGGACATAGTGCAATATCCTCATCATGTGGTCCTCTTGGCTCTGTTGGGACATAGTGCAATATCCTCATCATGTGGTCCTCTTGGCTCTGTTGGGACATAGTGCAATATCCTCATCATGTGGTCCTCTTGGCTCTGTTGGGACATAGTGCAATATCCTCATCATGTGGTCCTCTTGGCTCTGTTGGGACATAGTGCAATATCCTCATCATGTGGTCCTCTTGGCTCTGTTGGGACATAGTGCAATATCCTCATCATGTGGTCCTCTTGGCTCTGTTGGGACATAGTGCAATATCCTCATCATGTGGTCCTCTTGGCTCTGTTGGGACATAGTGCAATATCCTCATCATGTGGTCCTCTTGGCTCTGTTGGGACATAGTGCAATATCCTCATCATGTGGTCCTCTTGGCTCTGTTGGGACATAGTGCAATATCCTCATCATGTGGTCCTCTTGGCTCTGTTGGGACATAGTGCAATATCCTCATCATGTGGTCCTCTTGGCTCTGTTGGGACATAGTGCAATATCCTCATCATGTGGTCCTCTTGGCTCTGTTGGGACAATAGTGCAATATCCTCATCATGTGGTCCTCTTGGCTCTGTTGGGACATAGTGCAATATCCTCATCATGTGGTCCTCTTGGCTCTGTTGGGACATAGTGCAATATCCTCATCATGTGGTCCTCTTGGCTCTGTTGGGACATAGTGCAATATCCTCATCATGTGGTCCTCTTGGCTCTGTTGGGACATAGTGCAATATCCTCATCATGTGGTCCTCTTGGCTCTGTTGGGACATAGTGCAATATCCTCATCATGTGGTCCTCTTGGCTCTGTTGGGACATAGTGCAATATCCTCATCATGTGGTCCTCTTGGCTCTGTTGGGACATAGTGCAATATCCTCATCATGTGGTCCTCTTGGCTCTGTTGGGACATAGTGCAATATCCTCATCATGTGGTCCTCTTGGCTCTGTTGGGACATAGTGCAATATCCTCATCATGTGGTCCTCTTGGCTCTGTTGGGACATAGTGCAATATCCTCATCATGTGGTCCTCTTGGCTCTGTTGGGACATAGTGCAATATCCTCATCATGTGGTCCTCTTGGCTCTGTTGGGACATAGTGCAATATCCTCATCATGTGGTCCTCTTGGCTCTGTTGGGACATAGTGCAATATCCTCATCATGTGGTCCTCTTGGCTCTGTTGGGACATAGTGCAATATCCTCATCATGTGGTCCTCTTGGCTCTGTTGGGACATAGTGCAATATCCTCATCATGTGGTCCTCTTGGCTCTGTTGGGACATAGTGCAATATCCTCATCATGTGGTCCTCTTGGCTCTGTTGGGACATAGTGCAATATCCTCATCATGTGGTCCTCTTGGCTCTGTTGGGACATAGTGCAATATCCTCATCATGTGGTCCTCTTGGCTCTGTTGGGACATAGTGCAATATCCTCATCATGTGGTCCTCTTGGCTCTGTTGGGACATAGTGCAATATCCTCATCATGTGGTCCTCTTGGCTCTGTTGGGACATAGTGCAATATCCTCATCATGTGGTCCTCTTGGCTCTGTTGGGACATAGTGCAATATCCTCATCATGTGGTCCTCTTGGCTCTGTTGGGACATAGTGCAATATCCTCATCATGTGGTCCTCTTGGCTCTGTTGGGACATAGTGCAATATCCTCATCATGTGGTCCTCTTGGCTCTGTTGGGACATAGTGCAATATCCTCATCATGTGGTCCTCTTGGCTCTGTTGGGACATAGTGCAATATCCTCATCATGTGGTCCTCTTGGCTCTGTTGGGACATAGTGCAATATCCTCATCATGTGGTCCTCTTGGCTCTGTTGGGACATAGTGCAATATCCTCATCATGTGGTCCTCTTGGCTCTGTTGGGACATAGTGCAATATCCTCATCATGTGGTCCTCTTGGCTCTGTTGGGACATAGTGCAATATCCTCATCATGTGGTCCTCTTGGCTCTGTTGGGACATAGTGCAATATCCTCATCATGTGGTCCTCTTGGCTCTGTTGGGACATAGTGCAATATCCTCATCATGTGGTCCTCTTGGCTCTGTTGGGACATAGTGCAATATCCTCATCATGTGGTCCTCTTGGCTCTGTTGGGACATAGTGCAATATCCTCATCATGTGGTCCTCTTGGCTCTGTTGGGACATAGTGCAATATCCTCATCATGTGGTCCTCTTGGCTCTGTTGGGACATAGTGCAATATCCTCATCATGTGGTCCTCTTGGCTCTGTTGGGACATAGTGCAATATCCTCATCATGTGGTCCTCTTGGCTCTGTTGGGACATAGTGCAATATCCTCATCATGTGGTCCTCTTGGCTCTGTTGGGACATAGTGCAATATCCTCATCATGTGGTCCTCTTGGCTCTGTTGGGACATAGTGCAATATCCTCATCATGTGGTCCTCTTGGCTCTGTTGGGACATAGTGCAATATCCTCATCATGTGGTCCTCTTGGCTCTGTTGGGACATAGTGCAATATCCTCATCATGTGGTCCTCTTGGCTCTGTTGGGACATAGTGCAATATCCTCATCATGTGGTCCTCTTGGCTCTGTTGGGACATAGTGCAATATCCTCATCATGTGGTCCTCTTGGCTCTGTTGGGACATAGTGCAATATCCTCATCATGTGGTCCTCTTGGCTCTGTTGGGACATAGTGCAATATCCTCATCATGTGGTCCTCTTGGCTCTGTTGGGACATAGTGCAATATCCTCATCATGTGGTCCTCTTGGCTCTGTTGGGACATAGTGCAATATCCTCATCATGTGGTCCTCTTGGCTCTGTTGGGACATAGTGCAATATCCTCATCATGTGGTCCTCTTGGCTCTGTTGGGACATAGTGCAATATCCTCATCATGTGGTCCTCTTGGCTCTGTTGGGACATAGTGCAATATCCTCATCATGTGGTCCTCTTGGCTCTGTTGGGACATAGTGCAATATCCTCATCATGTGGTCCTCTTGGCTCTGTTGGGACATAGTGCAATATCCTCATCATGTGGTCCTCTTGGCTCTGTTGGGACATAGTGCAATATCCTCATCATGTGGTCCTCTTGGCTCTGTTGGGACATAGTGCAATATCCTCATCATGTGGTCCTCTTGGCTCTGTTGGGACATAGTGCAATATCCTCATCATGTGGTCCTCTTGGCTCTGTTGGGACATAGTGCAATATCCTCATCATGTGGTCCTCTTGGCTCTGTTGGGACATAGTGCAATATCCTCATCATGTGGTCCTCTTGGCTCTGTTGGGACATAGTGCAATATCCTCATCATGTGGTCCTCTTGGCTCTGTTGGGACATAGTGCAATATCCTCATCATGTGGTCCTCTTGGCTCTGTTGGGACATAGTGCAATATCCTCATCATGTGGTCCTCTTGGCTCTGTTGGGACATAGTGCAATATCCTCATCATGTGGTCCTCTTGGCTCTGTTGGGACATAGTGCAATATCCTCATCATGTGGTCCTCTTGGCTCTGTTGGGACATATAGTGCAATATCCTCATCATGTGGTCCTCTTGGCTCTGTTGGGACATAGTGCAATATCCTCATCATGTGGTCCTCTTGGCTCTGTTGGGACATAGTGCAATATCCTCATCATGTGGTCCTCTTGGCTCTGTTGGGACATATAGTGCAATATCCTCATCATGTGGTCCTCTTGGCTCTGTTGGGACATAGTGCAATATCCTCATCATGTGGTCCTCTTGGCTCTGTTGGGACATAGTGCAATATCCTCATCATGTGGTCCTCTTGGCTCTGTTGGGACATATAGTGCAATATCCTCATCATGTGGTCCTCTTGGCTCTGTTGGGACATAGTGCAATATCCTCATCATGTGGTCCTCTTGGCTCTGTTGGGACATAGTGCAATATCCTCATCATGTGGTCCTCTGTAGCTCAATTGGTAGAGCATGGCGCTTGTAACGCCAGGGTAGTGGGTTCGATCCCCGGGACCACCCATACATAAAAAATGAATGCACACATGACTGTAAGTTGCTTTGGATAAAAGTGTCTGCTAAATGGGATATTATATGCTGTTGACATTTCACCGAGCAGAAATAAATCATTTGTCTGTGTGACATAAGTGGGGGGCAAGGGTAAGAGCTGTGAGTGGAGAGAGAGGCGGGAGGGGAGAGAGAGAGAGAGAGAGGGGGGAGGAGAGAGAGAGAGGGCGGGAGAGAGAGAGAGAGAAAGGGGAGGGGAGAGAGAGAGAGAGAGAGAGAGAGAGAGAGAGAGAGAGAGAGAGAGAGAGAGAGAGAGAGAGAGAGAGAGAGAGAGAGAGACAGAGAGACAGGAGGGGGTTTAAAAAAGAGATGGCTGTTAATAAAGGAGAGGAATCTTATTAGCCGAGGGAGGGAGGACAACAGGATGAGGTGGAGAGAATGAACGAGAGGAGACGGAAACTAATGTATTCTGGGAAAATAATGTGTCATTTTAAGCAGACGTTTGTATTGGCCGGGCTGACACCATTAGGCTAAGCACACTTCTGCCTGGTGTTAATCGCCATGTCAACAAGCAGGATGGATGGAGATTACCTGATGATATTTGATCCTCCTTAATTGATGGGTGCCGAGCCAGCAAGGCAGCACCTGAGATTGGCTTCTTCTCTAATACAACAAATTAAAGTTTAAGCAAAGTTCCACATAGTCTCACAAAGGAGCAATGGGCCTACATAAGTAAGTAAAGTTCCACAACAAAAAGACACAGCCCCTTAATGTCATCTGAATAAACCTGAGAAAATCCAAAACACATACTGTATGTAGGCTTCTTGATGAGTAGTAATCTATAACAAACTGTTCCACTGATAGAAAAGTAAAGAATGCAGCCCTAAAACCATTCAGGTACTCCTGCCTCCTCTTGTCCGCTCCGCCATCAGAGAGAGAGAGAGAGAGAGAGAGAGAGAGAGAGAGAGAGAGAGAGAGAGAGAGATATGCAGGCAGCCTCAGCTCAGTTAAACAGCTCTAGCCCCAGCCGTGTTCAGTGTTAGCTAGGGAGAAGCTAGCTAGGGAGAAGTCAAACAAAGACTCAGCCTCCTCTCCCCCCCGGTCCCGGTAAACACAGGCACTGTCCTCTCCCCCCGGTCTCGGTAAACACAGGCAATGTCCTCTCCCCCCCGGTCCCGGTAAACACAGGCAATGTCCTCTCCCCCCGGTCCCGGTAAACACAGGCAATGTCCTCTCCCCCCGGTCCCGGTAAACACAGGCAATGTCCTCTCCACCCGGTCCCGGTAAACACAGGCAATGTCCTCTCCCCCGGTCCCGGTAAACACAGGCAATGTCCTCTCCCCCCCGGTCCCGGTAAACACAGGCAATGTCCTCTCCCCCCCGGTCCCGGTAAACACAGGCAATGTCCTCTCCCCCGGTCCCGGTAAACACAGGCAATGTCCTCTCCCCCCCGGTCCCGGTAAACACAGGCAATGTCCTCTCCCCCCGGTCCCGGTAAACACAGGCAATGTCCTCTCCCCCGGTCCCGGTAAACACAGGCAATGTCCTCTCCCCCCGGTCCCGGTAAACACAGGCGCTCTACGCTCCGACCTTTTCCAACTCTCACTGCTAGGGAGATACGAGGCCCCCAGGACAGTAGATCTCTCTCTTTATCTTGAACTTTCCTCTCTCCCTCTCCCTCTCTCTAATCTCCACTCTGCCCATGTGGGAAAGGTCAAGCGGCCCGCTGGCTAAAAGAGAGGTGGAGGATGGAGAAGGGGGGAGGGGAGGGCGGTGGTTAGGTCTGTAGGGTTGTTGTAACAGCTGCAGGTGAAAACAGAGGTACCCCAGACAGACAGTGATCTCAAAAGGAGAGAGATAACAGAACAAACAGCCTCTACACCAGAGCACCATAGGACTGGAGGCTGTGTCCCGAATGGACACCCTATTCCCCTACACAGTGCATTACCTTTGACAAGAGACCTATTGGCCCCGTAGTGCACTGTGTAGGGGATAGGCTGCCATTTAGGACACAGACAGAGTCTAGTGTTTCTAGAGGGTGAGATAGTTCCTCATCAAAAGTAGTCTGGGTTGAGTCCCCTATATCCTATAGGGTGCACTACTTTAGACCAGGCCCCCTAGGGTGACACGGCCGGCTAGGGGTTAGTCCTTTTATAAAGCTACAGCAGTGATACGGCCGGCTAGGGGTTAGTCCTTTTATAAAGCTACAGCAGTGATACGGCCGGCTAGGGGTTAGTCCTTTTATAAAGCTACAGAAGTGATACGGCCGGCTAGGGGTTAGTCCTTTAATAAAGCTACAGCAGTGATACGGCCGGCTAGGGGTTAGTCCTTTAATACATTTTACATTTACATTTTAGTCATTTAGCAGACGCTCTTATCCAGAGCGACTTACAGGAGCAATTAGGGTTAAGTGCCTTGCTCAAGGGCACATTTACGTCATTTAGCAGACGCTCTAGTCCAGAGCGACTCACAAATTGATGCATTCACCCCTATAGCCAGTGGGATAACCACTTTACAATTTTTTTTTGGGGGGTGTAGAAGGATTACTTTATCCTATCCCAGGTATTCCTTAAAGAGGTGGGGTTTCAAATGTCTCCGGAAGGTGGTGAGCGACTCCGCTTGTGTGTGTGGGGGGGTAGAAGGATTGCTTTATCCTATCCCAGGTATTCCTTAAAGAGGTGGGGTTTCAAATGTCTCCGGAAGGTGGTGAGTGACTCCGCTGTCCTGGCGTCGTGAGGGAGCTTGTTCCACCATTGGGGTGCCAGAGCAGCGAACAGTTTTGACTGGGCTGAGCGGGAACTATGCTTCCGCAGAGGAAGGGAGCCAGCAGGCCAGAGGTGGATGAACGCAATGCCCTCGTTTGGGTGTAGGGACTGATCAGAGCCCGAAGGTACAGAGGTGCCGTTCCCTCGCTGCTCCAAAGGCAAGCACCATGGTCTTGTAACGGATGCGAGCTTCAACTGGAAGCCAGTGGAGTGTGCGGAGGAGGGGGGTGACGTGAGAGAACTTGGGAAGGTTGAACACCAGACGGGCTGCGGCATTCTGGATGAGTTGTAGGGGTTTAATGGCACATGCAGGGAGGCCAGCCAACAGCGAGTTGCAGTAATCCAGACGGGAGATGACAAGTGCCTGGATTAGGACCTGTGCCGCTTCCTGTGTAAGGCAGGGTCGTACTCTCCGAATGTTGTAGAGCATGAACCTGCAGGAGCGGGTCACCGCCTTGATGTTAGCGGAGAACGACAGGGTGTTGTCCAGGGTCACGCCAAGGCTCTTCGCACTCTGGGAGGAGGACACAACGGAGTTGTCAACCGTGATGGCGAGATCATGGAACGGGCAGTCCTTCCCCGGGAGGAAGAGCAGCTCCGTCTTGCCAGGGTTCAGCTTGAGGTGGTGATCCGTCATCCATACTGATATGTCTGCCAGACATGCAGAGATGCGATTCGCCACCTGGTTATCAGAAGGGGGGAAAGGAGAAGATTAGTTGTGTATCGTCAGCGTAGCAATGATAGGAGAGGCCGTGTGAGGATATGACAGAGCCAAGTGACTTGGTGTATAGGGAGAAAAGGAGAGGGCCTAGAACTGAGCCCTGGGGGACACCAGTGGTGAGAGCACGTGGTGCGGAGACAGCTTCTCGCCACGCCACTTGGTAGGGAGCGACCGGTCAGGTAGGACGCAATCCAGGAGTGAGCCGCGCCGGAGATGCCCAGCTCGGAGAGGGTGGAGAGGAGGATCTGATGGTTCACAGTATCAAAGGCAGCAGACAGGTCTAGAAGGACAAGAGCAGAGGAGAGAGAGTTAGCTTTAGCAGTGCGGAGAGCCTCCGTGACACAGAGAAGAGCAGTCTCAGTTGAATGACCAGTCCTGAAACCTGATTGGTTTGGATCAAGAAGGTCATTCTGAGAGAGATAGCAAGAGAGTTGGCTAAAGACGGCACGCTCAATAGTTTTGGAAAGAAAAGAAAGAAGGGATACTGGTCTGTAGTTGTTGACATCAGTGGGGTCGAGTGTTGGTTTTTTGAGAAGGGGAGCAACTCTCGCTCTCTTGAAGACGGAAGGGACATGGCCAGCGGTCAAGGATGAGTTGATCAGCGAGGTGAGGTAGGGGAGAAGGTCACCGGAGATGGTCTGGAGAAGAGAGGAGGGGATGGGGTCAAGCGGGCAGGTTGTTGGGCGGCCTGCAGTCACAAGTCGCAGGATTTTATCTGGAGAGAGAGGGGAGAAAGAAGTCAAAGCATAGGGTAGGGCAGTGTGAGCAGGACCAGCAGTGTCATTAGACTTAACAAACGAGGATCGGATGTCGTCAACCTTCTTTTCAAAGTGGTTGACGAAGTCATCCACAGAGAGAGGAGGGGGGGGAGGATTCAGGAGGGAGGAAAATGTGGCAAAGAGCTTCCTAGGGTTAGAGGCAGATGCTTGGAATTTAGAGTGGTAGAAGGTGGCCTTAGCAGCAGAAACAGATGAAGAAAATGTAGAGAGGAGGGAGTGAAAAGATGCCAGGTCGGCAGGGAGTTTAGTTTTCTTCCATTTCCGCTCCGCTGCCCGGAGCTCTGTTCTGTGAGCTCGCAATGAGTCATCAAGCCACGGAGCTGGAGGGGAGGACCAAGCCGGCCGGGAGGATAGGGGACACAGAGAGTCAAAGGATGCAGAAAGGGAGGAGAGGAGGGTTGAGGAGGCAGAATCAGGAGATTGGAGGGAGAAGGATTGAGCAGAGGGAAGAGATGATAGGATGGAAGAGGAGAGAGTAGTGGGAGAGAGAGAGCGAAGGTTGCGGCGGCGCATTACCATCTGTGTAGGGGCAGAGTGAGTAGTGTGGGAGGAGAGCGAGAGAGAAAAGGAAACAAAGTAGTGGTCGGAGACATGGAGGGGAGTTGCAGTGAGATTAGTAGAGGAGCAGCATCTAGTGAAGATGAGGTCAAGCGTATTGCCTGCCTTGTGAGTAGGGGGGACGGTGAGAGGGTGAGGTCAAAAGAGGAGAGGAGTGGAAAGAAGGAGGCAGAGAGAAATGAGTCAAATGTGGACATAGGGAGGTTGAAATCCCCCCAAAACTGTGAGGGGTGAGCCATTCTCAGGAAAGGAACTTATCAAGGCGTCAAGCTCATTGATGAACTCTCCAAGGGAACCTGGAGGGCGATAGATGACAAGGATATTAAGCTTAAATGGGCTAGTGACTGTGACAGCATGGAATTCAAATGAGGAGATAGACAGATGGGTTAGGGGAAAAATTGAGAATGTCCACTTGGGAGAGATGAGGATTCCTGTACCACCACCCCTCTGACCAGATGCTCTCGGGGTATGCGAGAACACATGGTCAGACGAGGAGAGAGCAGTAGGAGTAGCAGTGTTTTCAGTGGTAATCCATGTTTCCGCCAGCGCCAGGGAAGTCGAGGGACTGGAGGTTGGCATAGGCTGGGATGAAGTCAGCTTTGTTGGCAGCAGAACGGCAGTTCCAGAGGCTGCCTGAGACCTGGAACTCCAGGTGTGGGGTGCGTGCAGGGACCACCAGGTTAGAGAGGCAGCAGCCACGCGGTGTGGTGCGTTTGTGTAGCCTGTGCAGAGAGGAGAGAACAGGGATAGGCAGAGGCATAGTTGACAGGCTGTAGCAAATGGCTACAAAAATGCAGAGGAGATCGGAATGAAATGAGCTAAGCATCTGGGAGAGGAGAGAGCAGGGCCTCCCTCACCAAAAAACTTCTACCTCAGAAACTAAAATTGTTTCACTGAACCACCCGAACAAAAACTCTCCCAACTTCCACCTTTAGAAATCAGAATTGTTGTGAACCACAGCGGTTCAATGTTTAAAGGAATAGACTCAACCCACTTTATTCAGCTAGCTAACTATGACACCATAGCTAACTAGCATGATAGCATCCAATAACAATAACACACAGTTTAGCACCAACACTTGGTCACAACAAACCACCAATAGTGTGTTAACTAGCTAACTAGCATGCTAGCATCCAGTAACACACAGTTTAGCACCAACACTTGGTCACAACAAACCACCAATAGTGTGTTAACACACTAAACAGATCATTCGTGTCTGTGTCAAGTTCCTTACATGACGCAGCAATGATTAAACGTTGGCTAGCTAGGACAAGTATATTGTATTTAGCTACTACAGTACAGTTAGCTGGTCGTGTTGGGTAGCTAGCAATGGCCACTGTGTTGACTTTGTTTGAAGAACGGCTAGCTAGCTAGCTTCGTAGCTACACCCGGCACACAATGGCTACTGTGTTGACTCTGACTCTGTTCGAAAAACGGCTAGTTAGCTCGCTTCGTGCTACAGCCGGCACGGCCGAAGACACTGCCAACCTACAGTAACTACCCACAACAACCCACGATGCCTAGCTATGACGCCATAGCTAACTAGCATGCTAGCATCCATTAACACACAGTTTAGCACCAATACTTGGTTACAACAAACTGCCAAGAGTGTGTTAACACACTAAACAGATAATTCATGTCCGTGTCTAGTTCCTTTCATAACGGATAACGCAGCAAAAATTAAACGTTGGCTAGCAGCACATTAACATTGGAAACAGCTCTCCACCGTTGCTACACGTTACCAGTAGCTACCCGCTAGCTAGCTAGCCTCGTGCTTCGATACTAACCTACAATAATTACCTACGGAAACCTACAATAACAACAATACTAACCTACAATAACTACAATACCTAACTACAACTAACTACCTACCTACGATCTAATATATACTTCCATTCCTTTTTTTCAACTGGTACCGGGGACCCTTCAGACGAGTCTTGTGAGGCCTGTGGGCATCCTAGAGCAATGTACTTAGAGCAATGTACATGTTCGTGAGAGTCTCACCTTTCCACAGAGGGGTCATATTAGTGTGTTGCCCAAACCGTTAGGATGCTACAGCAGTGATAAAGCTACAGCAGTGATACGGCCGGCTAGGGGTTAGTCCTTTTATAAAGCTACAGCAGTGATACGGCTAGTGGTTAGTCCTTTAATAAAGCTACAGCAGTGATACGGCCGGCTAGGGGTTAGTCCTTTAATAAAGCTACAGCAGTGATACGGCTAGGGGTTAGTCCTTTAATAAAGCTACAGCAGTGATACGGCCGGCTAGGGGTTAGTCCTTTTATAAAGCTACAGCAGTGATACGGCTAGGGGTTAGTCCTTTAATAAAGCTACAGCAGTGATACGGCCGGCTAGGGGTTAGTCCTTTTATAAAGCTACAGCAGTGATACGGCCGGCTAGGGGTTAGTCCTTTAATAAAGCTACAGCAGTGATACGGCCGGCTAGGGGTTAGTCCTTTAATAAAGCTACAGCAGTGATACGGCTAGGGGTTAGTCCTTTAATAAAGCTACAGCAGTGATACGGCCGGCTAGGGGTTAGTCCATTAATAAAGCTACAGCAGTGATACGGCCGGCTAGTGGTTAGTCCATTTATAAAGCTACAGCAGTGATACGGCTAGGGGTTAGTCCTTTAATAAAGCTACAGCAGTGATACGGCTATGGGTTAGTCCTTTAATAAAGCTACAGCAGTGATACGGCCGGCTAGGGGTTAGTCCTTTTATAAAGCTACAGCAGTGATACGGCTAGGGGTTAGTCCTTTAATAAAGCTACAGCAGTGATACGGCCGGCTAGGGGTTAGTCCTTTTATAAAGCTACAGCAGTGATACGGCTAGGGGTTAGTCCTTTAATAAAGCTACAGCAGTGATACGGCCGGCTAGGGGTTAGTCCTTTAATAAAGCTACAGCAGTGATACGGCCGGCTAGGGGTTAGTCCTTTAATAAAGCTACAGCAGTGATACGGCCGGCTAGGGGTTAGTCCTTTAATAAAGCTACAGCAGTGATACGGCCGGCTAGGGTTTAGTCCTTTAATAAAGCTACAGCAGTGATACGGCCGGCTAGGGGTTAGTCCTTTAATAAAGCTACAGCAGTGACACGGTAAGGGGTTAGTCCTTTAATAAAGCTCCAGCAGTGATACGGCCGGCTAGGGGTTAGTCCTTTAATAAAGCTACAGCAGTGATACGGCTAGGGGTTAGTCCTTTAATAAATCTACAGCAGTGATATGGCCAGCTAGGGGTTAGTCCTTTTATAAAGCTACAGCAGTGATACGGCTAGGGGTTAGTCCTTTAATAAAGCTACAGCAGTGATACGGCTAGGGGTTAGTCCTTTAATAAAGCTACAGCAGTGATACGGCCGGCTAGGGGTTAGTCCTTTTATAAAGCTACAGCAGTGATACGGCTAGGGGTTAGTCCTTTAATAAAGCTACAGCAGTGATACGGCAACACAGCAGTGACTCATCTCTCTCTCTCTCTCCCTCCTTCTCTAGGTTTTGTGTGGGGGACAAGTTCTTCCTGAAGAACAACATGATCCTGTGTCAGACGGACTACGAGGAGGGGCTGATGAAGGAGGGATACTCCCCACAGGTTCGCTGACCCCAGGTGGAGAGAGGGCGAGGGGGGGATGACGTGGTTGAGGAGAGCAGAGAGAGACTGAAGGAAGAGGAGGAGAGGCCATCTTGCAATCAGACACCAGAAAGCACTACTACTATCCCTGTCTCTTCCTCCTCTCCAATGTCAGATCCCTAACGTGTATATAACCAACCAACAGCCAACTTTCAACCTGGAAGGGACCCTTTCTCTGCTGTACAGAATAGCCATAGAGACTAAGGGTTGTCAGGGGAGGGAGGGAGGGGGGGTGGGAGGGCCCCCTGCAAGGTCACAATTGGTCTACATGTACAAACGTTGAGTTTGTTTGTTTGTGTTCTGAAGGATGCTGCCTCTTTCCCTGCCAACAACCAAACACTGGCTTTACAATGATACCCCTAATCCACCTTCGCCCCCTAAAAAAGAGACGCAATACGTACACCTCCCATCCCCAATATCCATCACCCCCTCCTATTCTCTCTTCTGGGGACCAAGGGAGAACCTAAAAACGATCAAGATCCCAGTGTCTGAAACCCATCTGACTCGGTCTCTAGCAGAGCCCAAGTGACTATCTGACCCGACCCAGGAGAGGCAGGGAAGAGAGAGAGCTACGGAGATACAGCACGTCACCATCAGATCTCAGGTTGAATAGGTGTCTTTCTTTTTAATCGAACCGCAACAAACTTCAATTCAACCGCAATCCCAACCATCAGACCGGGAAAGCTCTCCATGTTGTTTTATAGACTCTCTTTGGACTCTCCTTGGAAGACTGACAATCCGGACTGTGGTCCAATGGAGTGGCTTGTAATTAGTGTAAGGGGGGGGTATTTTTGTGGGAGCTCTCTCATTTGTTAAGGCCTTGCCCGCCTTTGCTTTGTGCTCTCACACTGGGTCTGGATGAGGGTGGGGGTGAGGGTGGGGGTGAGGGTGAGGGTGAGGGTGAGGGTAAGGGGTGGTTGTAGGGGTATCGGGTGGGGGGGGTGGTTACTTTTTGTAGACTGTATTTATTTCATTTATTTTGATAAGCTTTCAGTGCTTTGATTATTGATCACCTGTTGTCCCATATTCATTAAGGCGGAATATAATTCTTAAACATGCTGATACTTGAATTCTTTCAATCACTTTGTTCAATCACTGTTTTAACTCTCAGCCAATTGTGACTGGATGGGAGTAGCCTGGCTTTCAATGTTGCTCCCTGTTCGGCGCTGAGGCTACACTGTCAGCTAGCGCAGACGCAAGTTGCCTTAAATTAAGACTTTTGCTGGTCACATGGTCTCGCGGGCGTTAGGTAATTGTTACTCCCGAAAGGTGTTTTCTAAATGGCACCTATTTCCATATAGAGCCCTGGCCAAAAGTAGTGCACTATATAGGGAATAGGGAGCCATTTCAGATACAGAGCTGGCTTTGAGGGATCGTCAACCTTCCTTCTCGGGAAGGAACATATCACTTTGTCACTGACCTAGCAGCTGAATTTAAAAATGGTCAACTATCAATTAAGAGCAACCGTGCTGAAGCATCATTCACAAAGAAGGCAACAGTTAGGTAATGAACACAAAAAACTCGAAGGGAGTAAGAAACACAAAAAAAATTAAGATTTATTGATTTGTAAATCGTGGTTGTAAATAAACAGAAAGATTGCTTCCTGCTTCCTGCTTGTATTTCCTGGTTTCTGGTGTCATCCAGCATGAGATGTTTATTTTAGGAAGGACAACAACAACAACGCTTGTAAATAATGTATTGTAATAATTTTAAGCACAAATGTAATACAGTTTTATTGTGTTAACAATGTGTGTGTTCAGTGTCTTCCTTTTTTTTCTGCACAAACTGTCATATAGAAAACGTCCCCTAGCTACTGTGGTTCTATGATCAGCTTCCCCCTCCCCCCCAATCCTTACCTTTACCATCACTGGGGAAAAGGCTAAACTGTCATATAGAAAACGTCCCCTAGCTACTGTGGTTCTATGATCAGCTTCCCCCTCCCCCCCAATCCTTACCTTTACCATCACTGGGGAAAAGGCTAAACTGTCATATAGAAAACGTCCCCTAGCTACTGTGGTTCTATGATCAGCTTCCCCCTCCCCCCCAATCCTTTACCTTTACCATCACTGGGGAAAAGGCTAAACTGTCATATAGAAAATGTCCCCTAGCTACTATGGTTCTATGATCAGCTTCCCCCTCCCCCCCAATCCTTACCTTTACCATCACTGGGGAAAAGGCTAAACTGTCATATAGAAAACGTCCCCTAGCTACTGTGGTTCTATGATCAGCTTCCCCCTCCCCCCCAATCCTTTACCTTTACCATCACTGGGGAAAAGGCTAAACTGTCAAATAGAAAACGTCCCTAGCTACTGTGGTTCTATGATCAGCTTCCCCCTCCCCCAATCCTTACCTTTACCATCACTGGGGAAAAGGCTAAACTGTCAAATAGAAAACGTCCCCTAGCTACTGTGGTTCTATGATCAGCTTCCCCCTCCCCCAATCCTTTACCTTTACCATCACTGGGGAAAAGGCTAAACTGTCATATAGAAAAACGTCCCCTAGCTACTGTGGTTCTATGATCAGCTTCCCCCCTCCCCCCAATCCTTACCTTTACCATCACTGGGGAAAAGGCTAAACTGTCATATAGAAAACGTCCCCTAGCTACTGTGGTTCTATGATCAGCTTCCCCCCCCCCCAATCCTTACCTTTACCATCACTGGGGAAAAGGCTAAACTGTCATATAGAAAACGTCCCCTAGCTACTGTGGTTCTATGATCAGCTTCCCCCTCCCCCAATCCTTACCTTTACCATCACTGGGGAAAAGGCTAAACTGTCATATAGAAAACATCCCCTAGCTACTGTGGTTCTATGATCAGCTTCCCCCTCCCCCCAATCCTTACCTTTACCATCACTGGGGAAAAGGCTAAACTGTCATATAGAAAACGTCCCCTAGCTACTGTGGTTCTATGATCAGCTTCCCCCCCCCCCCAATCCTTACCTTTACCATCACTGGGGAAAAGGCTAAACTGTCAAATAGAAAACGTCCCTAGCTACTGTGGTTCTATGATCAGCTTCCCCCTCCCCCCAATCCTTACCTTTACCATCACTGGGGAAAAGGCTAAACTGTCATATAGAAAACGTCCCCTAGCTACTGTGGTTCTATGATCAGCTTCCCCTCCCCCAATCCTTTACCTTTACCATCACTGGGGAAAGGCTAAACTGACCCAAGATCAACGACACTTCATCATATTGCCACATTTGGCGTAGTCGGCAGGATTAGGGACAGTACTGGAATCAGAGGGGAGATGTATACGTGGGAGAAACAGAGTGGAAGGGTGGAGACAGGGATTGATGGGGAGATTGGGGGGAAGAGGCATACATGTGATTGATGGGGGGAAGAGGCATACATGTGATTGATGGGGGAAGAGGCATACATGTGATTAATGGGGGAAGAGGCATACATGTGATTGATGGGGGAGAGGCATACATGTGATTGATGGGGGAAGAGGCATACATGTGATTGATGGGGGAAGAGGCATACATGTGATTAATGGGGGAAGAGGCATACATGTGATTAATGGGGGAAGAGGCATACATGTGATTAATGGGGGGAAGAGGCATACATGTGATCAATGGGGGAAGAGGCATACATGTGATTAATGGGGGGAAGAGGCATACATGTGATTAATGGGGGAAGAGGCATACATGTGATTAATGGGGAAGAGGCATACATGTGATTGATGGGGGGAAGAGGCATACATGTGATTAATGGGGGAAGAGGCATACATGTGATTGATGGGGAAGAGGCATACATGTGATTGATGGGGGAGAGGCATACATGTGATTAATGGGGGAAGAGGCATACATGTGATTAATGGGGGAAGAGGCATACATGTGATTAATGGGGGAAGAGGCATACATGTGATTAATGGGGGAAGAGGCATACATGTGATCAATGGGGGAAGAGGCATACATGTGATTAATGGGGGGAAGAGGCATACATGTGATTAATGGGGGAAGAGGCATACATGTGATTGATGGGGGGAGAGGCATACATGTGATTAATGGGGGAAGAGGCATACATGTGATTGATGGGGGAAGAGGCATACATGTGATTAATGGGGGAAGAGGCATACATGTGATTGATGGGGGGAAGAGGCATACATGTGATTGATGGGGGGAGAGGCATACATGTGATTAATGGGGGAAGAGGCATACATGTGATTAATGGGGGAAGAGGCATACATGTGATTAATGGGGGAAGAGGCATACATGTGAACGATGGGGAGATGCGGGGAGAGTCTTTACATTTCTAAGGCTAGTTTATACTTTACAGAACCATTTATAGGCTGTTTGATACGTTACAGAACCATTTATAGGCTGTTTGATACGTTACAGAACCATTTATAGGCTGTTTGATACGTTACAGAACCATTTATAAGGCTGTTTGATACGTTACAGAACCATTTATAAGGCTGTTTGATACATTACAGAACCATTTATAGGCTGTTTGATACGTTACAGAACCATTTATAAGGCTGTTTGATACATTACAGAACCATTTATAGGCTGTTTGATACTTTACAGAACCATTTATAAGGCTGTTTGATACGTTACAGAACCATTTATAAGGCTGTTTGATACGTTACAGAACCATTTATAGGCTGTTTGATACGTTACAGAACCATTTATAAGGCTGTTTGATACGTTACAGAACCATTTATAGGCTGTTTGATACGTTACAGAACCATTTATAAGGCTGTTTGATACGTTACAGAACCATTTATAAGGCTGTTTGATACGTTACAGAACCATTTATAGGCTGTTTGATACGTTACAGAACCATTTATAAGGCTGTTTGATACGTTACAGAACCATTTATAGGCTGTTTGATACGTTACAGAACCATTTATAAGGCTGTTTGATACGTTACAGAACCATTTATAGGCTGTTTGATACGTTACAGAACCATTTATAGGCTGTTTGATACGTTACAGAACCATTTATAAGGCTGTTTGATACTTTACAGAACCATTTATAAGGCTGTTTGATACTTTACAGAACCATTTATAAAGCTGTTTGATATGTTACAGAACCATTTATAAGGCTGTTTGATACGTTACAGAACCATTTATAAGGCTGTTTGATACGTTACAGAACCATTTATAGGCTGTTTGATACGTTACAGAACCATTTATAGGCTGTTTGATACGTTACAGAACCATTTATAGGCTGTTTGATACATTACAGAACCATTTATAGGCTGTTTGATACATTACAGAACCATTTATAAAGCTGTTTGATACGTTACAGAACCATTTATAGGCTGTTTGATACGTTACAGAACCATTTATAGGCTGTTTGATACGTTACAGAACCATTTATAAGGCTGTTTGATACGTTACAGAACCATTTATAAGGCTGTTTGATACGTTACAGAACCATTTATAAGGCTGTTTGATACATTACAGAACCATTTATAAGGCTGTTTGATACGTTACAGAACCATTTATAAGGCTGTTTGATACGTTACAGAACCATTTATAAGGCTGTTTGATAAGTTACAGAACCATTTATAAGGCTGTTTGATACGTTACAGAACCATTTATAGGCTGTTTGATACGTTACAGAACCATTTATAGGCTGTTTGATACGTTACAGAACCATTTATAAGGCTGTTTGATACGTTACAGAACCATTTATAAGGCTGTTTGATACATTACAGAACGATTTATAAGGCTGTTTGATACGTTACAGAACCATTTATAAGGCTGTTTGATACGTTACAGAACCATTTATAAGGCTGTTTGATACGTTACAGAACCATTTATAAGGCTGTTTGATACATTACAGAACCATTTATAGGCTGTTTGATACGTTACAGAACCATTTATAAGGCTGTTTGATACGTTACAGAACCATTTATAAGGCTGTTTGATATGTTACAGAACCATTTATAAGGCTGTTTGATACGTTACAGAACCATTTATAAGGCTGTTTGATACGTTACAGAACCATTTATAGGCTGTTTGATACATTACAGAACCATTTATAGGCTGTTTGATACGTTACAGAACCATTTATAAGGCTGTTTGATACATTACAGAACCATTTATAAGGCTGTTTGATACGTTACAGAACCATTTATAAGGCTGTCTGATACGTTACAGAACCATTTATAAGGCTGTTTGATATGTTACAGAACCATTTATAAGGCTGTTTGATACGTTACAGAACCATTTATAAGGCTGTTTGATACGTTACAGAACCATTTATAGGCTGTTTGATACGTTACAGAACCATTTATAAGGCTGTTTGATACGTTACAGAACCATTTATAAGGCTGTTTGATACGTTACAGAACCATTTATAGGCTGTTTGATACATTACAGAACCATTTATAAGGCTGTTTGATACGTTACAGAACCATTTATAGGCTGTTTGATACATTACAGAACCATTTATAGGCTGTTTGATACGTTACAGAACCATTTATAAGGCTGTTTGATACATTACAGAACCATTTATAAGGCTGTTTGATACGTTACAGAACCATTTATAAGGCTGTTTGATACGTTACAGAACCATTTATAGGCTGTTTGATACATTACAGAACCATTTATAAGGCTGTTTGATACGTTACAGAACCATTTATAGGCTGTTTGATACATTACAGAACCATTTATAGGCTGTTTGATACATTACAGAACCATTTATAAGGCTGTTTGATACATTACAGAACCATTTATAGGCTGTTTGATACATTACAGAACCATTTATAAGGCTGTTTGATACGTTACAGAACCATTTATAAGGCTGTTTGATACATTACAGAACCATTTATAAGGCTGTTTGATACATTACAGAACCATTTATAGGCTGTTTGATACGTTACAGAACCATTTATAGGCTGTTTGATACGTTACAGAACCATTTATAGGCTGTTTGATATGTTACAGAACCATTTATAAGGCTGTTTGATACGTTACAGAACCATTTATAAGGCTGTTTGATACGTTACAGAACCATTTATAAGGCTGTTTGATACATTACAGAACCATTTATAGGCTGTTTGATACGTTACAGAACCATTTATAAGGCTGTTTGATACGTTACAGAACCATTTATAGGCTGTTTGATACATTACAGAACCATTTATAAGGCTGTTTGATACATTACAGAACCATTTATAGACTGTTTGATACGTTACAGAACCATTTATAGGCTGTTTGATACGTTACAGAACCATTTATAAGGCTGTTTGATACGTTACAGAACCATTTATAAGGCTGTTTGATACGTTACAGAACCATTTATAAGGCTGTTTGATACGTTACAGAACCATTTATAGGCTGTTTGATACATTACAGAACCATTTATAGGCTGTTTGATACATTACAGAACCATTTATAAGGCTGTTTGATACATTACAGAACCATTTATAGGCTGTTTGATACATTACAGAACCATTTATAGGCTGTTTGATACATTACAGAACCATTTATAAGGCTGTTTGATACGTTACAGAACCATTTATAGGCTGTTTGATACGTTACAGAACCATTTATAAGGCTGTTTGATACGTTACAGAACCATTTTAGGCTGTTTGATACGTTACAGAACCATTTATAAAGCTGTTTGATACGTTACAGAACCATTTATAAGGCTGTTTGATACGTTACAGAACCATTTATAAGGCTGTTTGATACGTTACAGAACCATTTATAAGGCTGTTTGATACGTTACAGAACCATTTATAGGCTGTTTGATACGTTACAGAACCATTTATAAGGCTGTTTGATATGTTACAGAACCATTTATAAGACCTGTGGTGTTCACTGGGGCTGTTAAGGTTATGTGGTTCTAACTCAAGGGCACAGCATTAGATGAAAAGAATGCATCAGTGATTCGTATTTCAGACACACACACACACGTGCACGCATGCACACACACACACACACACACACACACACACACACACACACACACACACACACACACACACACACACACACACACACACACACACACACTCACACACACACAGCATTAGATGCAGATCAGCCAGGCAGCCACCATAACAGAACATTTCCCTCTCTGTCCATTACCCTAACCAACAGACCATGGTGTAGCTCCATTATATATGATTGATCTGCAGATAGCCCCATGATATATGATTGATCTGCAGCTAGCTCCATGATATATGATTGATCTGCAGCTAGCCCCATGATATATGATTGATCTGCTGCTAGATACACTACATAGAAAAAGTTTGGACACACCTACTCATTCAAGGGTTTATATTTATGTTTTACTATTTTCTACATTGTAGAATAATAAACTATGAAAATAACACATATGGAATCATGTAGTAACCAAAAAAGTGTTAAACAAATCAAAATATATTTTATATTTGAGATTCTTAAAATAGCCACCCTTTGCCTTGATGACAGCTTTGCACACTCTCCGTTCGATGGAGAGCCATCCTGTATGTTGGAGTTAAAACATTGGGATTAAAGTTCTAGCCTGTAATTAGCTAGGTGGGTTTAAAGTGGGCTGTGATTAGCTAGATGGGTTTGAAGTGGGCTGTGATTAGCTAGGTGGGTTTGAAGTGGGCTGTGATTAGCTAGGTGGGTTTGAAGTGGGCTGTAATTAGCTAGGTGGGTTTAAAGTGGGCTGTGATTAGCTAGGTGGGTTTGAAGTGGGCTGTGATTAGCTAGGTGGGTTTAAAGTGGGCTGTAATTAGCTAGGTGGGTTTGAAGTGGGCTGTGATTAGCTAGGTGGGTTTGAAGTGGGCTGTGATTAGCTAGGTGAGTTTAACTGGGCTGTGAAGTTAGTTGACAGCCAGAGGTCCTCTCCATATACATCGTTACAGAGAGCTGTAGTATGCTGCAGCCCAAATGGTACCCTATCTCCCTTGGAGTGCACTATACCTACATGGCTCCGGTCTGAAGTAGTACACTATAAAGTGGAAAAAGGTGCCATTTTGGACGGAGTCTGCAATATCCAGACCAATTCATCTAACTGAATTTTCCTTATTGGAGAACACAGACATGAGGGCAGGAAAAAGCCTTTGATTAGACTCGAGCTGTTGGGAGTCCTCTCCTCTCGTGGATGGCAACACTCAGAGATGATACAGAGATTACAGCCAATGGTAGATTAAAAGGAATAAACATGCACACGCACACGCACAGAAAGACAGACAGACACATACAGTGTATTGGGAAAGTATTCGGACCATTGGACTTTTTCCACATTTTGTTACGTTAAAGCCTTATTCTAAAGTTGATTTTAAAAAAATATCCTAATAAATCTACACACAATACCCCATAATGACAAAGCAAAAACAGGACTTTAGAATGTTTTGCTAATAAAAAGTAAAAATAGTATTCAGACCCTTTACTCAGTACTTTGTTGAAGCACCTTTGGCAGTGATCAAATCTAGCATCAAATCTTCTTGGGTATGACACTACAAGCTTGGCACACCTGTATTTGGGGAGTTTCTCCCATTCTTCTCTGCAGATCCTCTCAAGCTCTGTCAGGTTGGATGGGGAGCGTTGCTGCACAGCTATTTTCAGGTCTCTCCAGAGATGTTCCATCAGGTTCAAGTCTGGGCTCTGGCTGGGCCACTCAAGGACATTCAGAGACTTGTCCCGAAGCCACTCCTGTGTTGTCTTGGCTGTGTGCTTAGGGTCATTGTCCTGTTGGAAGGTGAACCTTCGCCCCAGTCTGAGGTCCTGAGCACTCTGGAGAAGGTTTTCATCAAGGGTCTCTCATCTTTCCCTCGATCCTGACTAATCTCCCAGTCCCTGCCGCTGAAAAACATGCCTTTTGGCAAACTCGAAGCGGGCTGTCATGTGTCTTTTACTGAGGAGTGGCTTCCATCTGTCCACTCTACCATAAAGATCTGATTGGTGAAGTGCTGCAGAGATGGTTGTCCTTCTGGAAGATTCTCCCATCTCCACAGAGGAACTCTGGAGCTCTGTCAGAGTGACCATCGGGTTCTTGGTCACCTCCCTGACCAAGGCCCTTCTCCCCGATTGCTCAGTTTGGCCGGGCGGCCAGCTCCAGGAAGAGTCTTGGTGGTTCCAAACTTCTTCCATTCAAGAATGATGGAGGCCACTGTGTTCTCTGGGACCTTCAATGCTGCAGCAATTTTTGGTACCCTTTCCCAGATCTGTGCCTCGACACAATCATGTCTCGGAGATCTACGGATAATTCCTTCGACCTCATGGCTTGGTTTTTGTGTGCCTTTCCAAATCATGTCCAATCAAGTTGTAGAAACATCTTGAGGATGATCAATGGAAACAGGATGCATCTGATCTCAATTTTGAGTCTCATAGCAAAGGGACTGAATACTTATGTAAATAAGATATTTATGTTTTTTATTTTTAATACATTTGCAAACATTTTTAAAAACCTGTTCTCGCTTTCTCATTATGGGGTATTGTGTGTAGATTGCTGAGGATTTCTATTTATTTAATCAATTTTAGAAGAAGGCTGTAACGTAACAAAATGTGGAAAAGTCAAGGGGTCTGAATACTCTCCGAAGGCACTGTACACACACACACACACACACACACACACACACACACACACACACACACACACACACACACACACACACACACACACACACACACACACACACACACATACACACACACAGATAGACACACACACATACACACACATATAGACACACACACGCACACACAGACACACACACACACACACACACACACACACACACACACACACACATATACACACACACAGATAGCACACACACATACACACACACATATAGACACACACACGACACACACACACACACACACACACACACACACACACACACATACACACACACAGATAGACACGCACACACACACACTAAATTAGATGTAACTATGGGAACCAAAGGGAGAGATCTCACTAATGGTAGTTACGATGCTACGCTATGTTGCAGTGTCAGATCCTCAACATGATGCTTTAACAAGGAGAGACTGATCCTGCGCCCCAAATGCCACCCTATTCCCTATGTAGTGCGAGCTTTGGTCAATAGTAGTGCATTAAATAGGGAATAGGGTGCCATTTGGGATGCATTAAAGATTGATCAACTCGCCTCCGTTAAATGTTGTGGGTGTTGTTGTCTGTTTTCACAGTAATGATGCAACATACTGTGTACAACATGGGTTCTATAGGCAACATCTTTCACTACCAATAATCACATGACATTACACATGATACCAGGAGAACAAAGACTTTACTTCAGTGAAGTCGCATAAAGTCCCAGAAACATGCACACACTCCGTCCCTGTTGCCGTAACAACAGTTAAAATGTCAACATGTCAGTTGTTCGTAATGAACAACACTTCGATCTTATAAAAATGTGAATTCAGCTGCAACTGAACGTGCGTAACCTCGTCAATTAATTAGTCGGTTAAACGGGGACTGCACGCTTATCACCACCGTCACTATAAAACATTCATTACCAATTGCTAAATTGAATAGAAAAGATGTGTGCTTTTAGCTGTTATGTTGCTACATAAATCCCCTTTGAAAGTGAAGGGAACCATTTCCTGGCTCATAATGATGTTGTCCATCCATTAGCCCATAAACACAGGGGCTTTATGGTAGTGGTTTTCAGTCAGCCACTGGGTTAGGCTTCACTGTACCATATTTCCTGGACTTGGAGATCACGAGTCGTCGTTTTTTCTCAGTAGTGGTCTAGTTAGCGTAGCTACTTCCTCTGCTCCCACTCATCACTCTACTGAACGAGACCTCTTGACCACTCCGGTCACATCTTTTACTGGAGACATAGCTTACTCTTGACCACTCTGGGCACCTCTTTACTGTTGTCTGTGCTGGAAATAATGCTATTACCATTATTATGAGTGCTTTAGTCCTTATGACAGAGGGTTGAGGTACAATGAAGTGTTCCCAAACTCTCATCAGAAAGACTGTTGAACAATGTAGACCAACACCAATGAACTCCAGACACAAGCGCTAACACTGCGCTGTTCGTTCTCTGAGATGTGTTCTCACAGCGCTGTTCGTTCACTGAGATGTGTTCTCACAGCGCTGTTCGTTCTCTGAGATGTGTTCTCACAGCGCTGTTCGTTCTCTGAGATGTGTTCTCACAGCGCTGTTCGTTCTCTGAGTTGTGTGTTCACAGCGCTGTTCGCTCACTGAGATGTGTTCTCACAGCGCTGTTCGTTCTCTGAGATGTGTGTTCACAGCGCTGTTCGTTCTCTGAGATGTGTTCTCACAGCGCTGTTCGCTCACTGAGATGTGTTCTCACAGCGCTGTTCGGCTCTCTGAGATGTGTTCTCACAGCGCTTTTCATTCACTGAGATGTGTGTTCACAGCGCTGTTCGTTCTCTGAGATGTGTTCTCACAGCGCTTTCTGTTCTCTGAGATGTGTGTTCACAGCGCTGTTCGTTCTCTGAGATGTGTTCTCACAGCGCTGTTCGTTCTCTGAGATGTGTTCTCACAGCGCTGTTCGTTCTCTGAGATGTGATCTCACAGCGCTGTTCGTTCTCTGAGATGTGTGTTCACAGCGCTGTTCGTTCTCTGAGATGTGTTCTCACAGCGCTGTTCGTTCACTGAGATGTGTTCTCAGCGCTGTTCGTTCTCTGAGATGTGTTCTCACAGCGCTGTTTGTTCTCTGAGATGTGTTCTCACAGCGCTGTTCGTTCACTGAGATGTGTTCTCACAGCGCTGTTCGTTCTCTGAGATGTGTTCTCACAGCGCTGTTCGTTCTCTGAGATGTGTGTTCACAGCGCTGTCCGTTCTCTGAGATGTGTTCTCACAGCGCTGTTCGCTCTCTGAGATGTGTGTTCACAGCGCTGTTCGTTCTCTGAGATGTGTTCTCACAGCGCTTTCTGTTCTCTGAGATGTGTGTTCACAGCGCTGTTCGTTCTCTCTGAGATGTGTTCTCACAGCGCTGTTCGTTCACTGAGATGTGTTCTCACAGCGCTGTTCGTTCACTGAGATGTGTTCTCACAGCGCTTTCTGTTCTCTGAGATGTGTGTTCACAGCGCTGTTCGTTCTCTGAGATGTGTTCTCACAGCGCTGTTCGTTCTCTGAGATGTGTTCTCACAGCGCTGTTCGTTCTTCTGAGATGTGATCTCACAGCGCTGTTCGTTCACTGAGATGTGTTCTCACAGCGCTGTTCGTTCACTGAGATGTGTTCTCAGCGCTGTTCGTTCTCTGAGATGTGTTCTCACAGCGCTGTTCGTTCACTGAGATGTGTTCTCAGCGCTGTTCGCTCACTGAGATGTGTTCTCAGCGCTGTTCGTTCTCTGAGATGTGTTCTCACAGCGCTGTTTGTTCTCTGAGATGTGTTCTCACAGCGCTGTTCGTTCACTGAGATGTGTTCTCACAGCGCTGTTCGTTCTCTGAGATGTGTTCTCACAGCGCTGTTCGTTCTCTGAGATGTGTGTTCACAGCGCTGTTCGTTCTCTGAGATGTGTTCTCACAGCGCTGTTCGTTCTCTGAGATGTGTGTTCACAGCGCTGTTCGTTCTCTGAGATGTGTTCTCACAGCGCTTTCTGTTCTCTGAGATGTGTGTTCACAGCGCTGTTCGTTCTCTGAGATGTGTTCTCACAGCGCTGTTCGTTCACTGAGATGTGTTCTCACAGCGCTGTTCGTTCACTGAGATGTGTTCTCACAGCGCTTTCTGTTCTCTGAGATGTGTGTTCACAGCGCTGTTCGTTCTCTGAGATGTGTTCTCACAGCGCTGTTCGTTCTCTGAGATGTGTTCTCACAGCGCTGTTCGTTCTCTGAGATGTGATCTCACAGCGCTGTTCGTTCACTGAGATGTGTTCTCACAGCGCTGTTCGTTCACTGAGATGTGTTCTCAGCGCTGTTCGTTCTCTCTGAGATGTGTTCTCACAGCGCTGTTCGTTCACTGAGATGTGTTCTCAGCGCTGTTCGTTCACTGAGATGTGTTCTCAGCGCTGTTCGTTCTCTGAGATGTGTTCTCACAGCGCTGTTTGTTCTCTGAGATGTGTTCTCACAGCGCTGTTCGTTCACTGAGATGTGTTCTCACAGCGCTGTTCGTTCTCTGAGATGTGTTCTCACAGGCTGTTCGTCTCTCTGAGATGTGTGTTCACAGCGCTGTTCGCTCTCTGAGATGTGTTCTCACAGCGCTGTTCGTTCTCTGAGATGTGTGTTCACAGCGCTGTTCGTTCTCTGAGATGTGTTCTCACAGCGCTTTCTGTTCTCTGAGATGTGTGTTCACAGCGCTGTTCGTTCTCTGAGATGTGTTCTCACAGCGCTGTTCGTTCACTGAGATGTGTTCTCACAGCGCTGTTCGTTCACTGAGATGTGTTCTCACAGCGCTTTCTGTTCTCTGAGATGTGTGTTCACAGCGCTGTTCGTTCTCTGAGATGTGTTCTCACAGCGCTGTTCGTTCTCTGAGATGTGTTCTCACAGCGCTGTTCGTTCTCTGAGATGTGATCTCACAGCGCCTGTTCGTTCTCTGAGATGTGTGTTCACAGCGCTGTTCGTTCTCTGAGATGTGTTCTCACAGCGCTGTTCGTTCACTGAGATGTGTTCTCAGCGCTGTTCGTTCTCTGAGATGTGTTCTCACAGCGCTGTTTGTTCTCTGAGATGTGTTCTCACAGCGCTGTTCGTTCTCTGAGATGTGTTCTCACAGCGCTGTTCGTTCACTGAGATGTGTTCTCACAGCGCTGTTCGTTCTCTGAGATGTGTTCTCACAGCGCTGTTCGTTCTCTGAGATGTGTGTTCACAGCGCTGTTCGTTCACTGAGATGTGTTCTCACAGCGCTGTTCGTTCTCTGAGATGTGTTCTCACACCGCTGTTCGTTCTCTGAGATGTGTTCTCACAGCACTGTTCGTTCTCTGAGATGTGTTCTCACAGCGCTGTTTGTTCTCTGAGATGTGAGTTCACAGCGCTGTTCGTTCACTGAGATGTGTTCTCACAGCGCTGTTCGTTCACTGAGATGTGTTCTCACACCGCTGTTCGTTCACTGAGATGTGTTCTCAGCGCTGTTCGTTCTCTGAGATGTGTTCTCACAGCGCTGTTTGTTCTCTGAGATGTGTTCTCACAGCGCTGTTCGTTCTCTGAGATGTGTTCTCACAGCGCTGTTCGTTCACTGAGATGTGTTCTCACAGCGCTGTTCGTTCTCTGAGATGTGTTCTCACAGCGCTGTTCGTTCTCTGAGATGTGTGTTCACAGCGCTGTTCGTTCACTGAGATGTGTTCTCACAGCGCTGTTCGTTCACTGAGATGTGTTCTCACAGCGCTGTTCGTTCACTGAGATGTGTTCTCACACCGCTGTTCGTTTCACTGAGATGTGTTCTCACAGCGCTGTTTGTTCTCTGAGATGTGTTCTCACAGCGCTGTTCGCTCTCTGAGATGTGTGTTCACAGCGCTGTTCGTTCTCTGAGATGTGTGTTCACAGCTCACGAAAAAAGAAAACTCAAGAGGAGTACAAAAGTAAGAAAGTAAAAAATAAACATCTCAGTCCCCTACAGCAACGATGAGCTGACGAAGCACAAAGAAAAGTAAAAATACAAACGTATTCTCCAAAACAGTCATTAGGAGCATTTAGCAAACGCATTAGCTGCCAGGGCAGGCTGGGTATCGTTAGCTAGCGTTAGCGTCTTCCTCCCTGTACCACGGATGACCCCGCAGTTAGCGCTAGCTTAGCCCGATCTGTCTCTCTCTCTCTCTCTCTCTCTCTCCCCCTCTCACTCTCACTCTCACACATACACACTCTCCTTCCCTCTCTCTTTATATCTCTCTCTACCCTCCTACACTCTCTCCTTCTCTCTCTCTCTAACCGCAAAACGGCTCCAGGGGCAAAAATAATGATCTTTGCCGACATGCCAATGCTATCTGGACTAGATAACTCTGCTTTAATGAGTCCTTATCCTTGGGCCTGGTCCGTCCTGGAGATGGGAGACCTGGAAGATATATCCCTCTTGTTGGGTCATTAGCTCTTTATTGCAGGGATAATGGACATTGGTATTTTTGGTCCTGATTCGAGTGCTGCTGCTATGACTATGTTACCCAATGGAGAACACGTAGGGTGTATCCCAAATAGCACCCTATGCTCTATATAGTGCACTACTTTTGACCCGAGTCCTATGGGCCCGGTTCAAAAGTAGTGCACAAATGGGTCGTTGTACAGAAGTGGTGTGAATTGGGGGTTGGAAAAAAATGCATCCTGTTTCTTCCAAACGCTCAAAACACGTCTTCCAACATCTTAGATAGACATACAGTGCCTCGGAAAGTATTCAGACCCCTTCCCTTTTTCCACATTTTGTTACGTTACAAACTTATTCTAAAATTAATTAAATACATTTTTTTTCTCAGCAATCTACAAACAATACCCCATAATGACAAAGCAAAAACTGGTTTCTAGACATTTTTGCAAATGTATTACAAATTAAAAACAGAACTACCTTATTTACATAAGTATTCAGACCCTTTGCTATGAGACTCGAAATTAGGCTTTCCATTGATCATCCTTGAGATGAGTCTATAACTTGATTGGAGTCCACCTGCAGTAAATCTATTGATTGGACATGATTTGAAAAGGCACACACCTGTCAATATAAGGTCCCATAGCTTGCAGTGCATGTCAGAGCAAAAACCAAGCCATGAGGTCGAAGGAATTGTCCGTGAGAGCTCCGAGACAGGATTGTGTCGAGGCACAGATCTGTGGAAGGGTACCAAAAACATTCTGCAGCATTGAAGTTTGGAACCACCAAGACTCTTCCTAGAGTTGGCCGCCCAGCCGAACTGAGCAATTGGGGGAGAAGGGCCTTGGTCAGGGAGGTGACCAAGAACCCGATGGTCACTGTGACAGAGCTCCAGAGTTCCTCTGTGGAGATTGGAGAACGCTCCAGAAGGACAACACTCTCTGCAGCACTCCACCAATCAGGCCTTTATGGAAGATTGGGCAGACGGAAGCCACTCCTCAGTAAAAGGTACATGACAGCCCGCTTGGAGTTTGCCAAAAAGGCACCTAAAGGACTCAGACCATGAGAAAAAAGATTCTCTGGTCTGATGAAACCAAGATTGAACTCTTTGGCCTGAATGCCAAGCATTACGTCTGGAGAAAACCTGGCACCATCCCTACGGTGAAGCATGGTGGTGGCAGCATCATGCTGTGGGGATGTTTTTCAGTGGCAGGGACTGGGAGACTAGTCAGGATCGAGGGAAAGATGAACGGAGCAAAGTACAGAGAGATCCTTGATGAAAACCTGCTCCAGAGCGCTCAGGACCTCAGACTGGGGCAAAGGTTCACCTTCCAACAGGACAACGATCCTAAGCACACAGCCCAGACAACGAGGAGTGGCTTTAGGGCAAGTCTCTGAATGTCCTTGAGTGGCCCAGCCAGAGCCCAGACTTGAACCCGATCAAACATCTCTGGAGAGACCTGAAATGCTCCCCATCCATCCTGACAGAGCTTGAGAGGTTCTGCAGAGAAGAATGGGAGAAACTCCCCAAATGCAGGTGTGTCATGCTTGTAGGTCATACCCAAGAAGACTCGAGGCTGTAATCACTGCTAATGGTGCTTCAACAAAGTACTGAGTAAAGAGTCTGAATACTTATGTAAATGTGATATTTCAGTGTTTTATTTGTTATAAATTTGCTAAACTAAAGGTGTGTACGATTATCTTATCTAACACACTTTGTTGTTCCCATGGGGATAATAGACATGATCTTATCTAACACACTTTGTGTTCCCATGGTGATAATAAAGACATTCTCTTATCTAACACACGTTGTTGTTCCCATGGGGATAATAGACGTTATCTTATCTAACACACTTTGTTGTTCCCATGGGGATAATAGACGTTATCTTATCTAACACACTTTGTTGTTCCCATGGGGAGTAATAAAGACATTATCTTATCTAACACACTTTGTTGTTCCCATGGTGATAATAAAGACATGATCTTATTTAACACACTTTGTTGTTGCCATGGTGATAATAAAGACATTATCTTATCTAACACACTTTGTTGTTCCCATGGGGATTATAGACATTATCTTATCTAACACACTTTGTTGTTCCCATGGGGATAATAGACATTATCTTATCTAACACACTGTGACGAGGTGAAATGAAGAAGTCAGGCACAGGAGGTAAAATACCGAAGTCAGAGTTTAATGCTCACATACAGTGGGGGGAAAAAAAGTATTTAGTCAGCCACCAATTGTGTAAGTTCTCCCACTTAAAAAGATGAGAGAGGCCTGTAATTTTTATCATAGGTACACGCCAACTATGACAGACAAAATGAGAGAAAAAAATCCAGAAAATCACATTGTAGGATTTTTAATGAATATATTTGCAAATTATGGTGGAAAATAAGTATTTGGTCAATAACAAAAGTTTCTCAATACTTTGTTATATACCCTTTGTTGGCA
The DNA here is from genome assembly GCF_020615455.1 of Coregonus clupeaformis. NCBI lineage: Eukaryota > Metazoa > Chordata > Actinopteri > Salmoniformes > Salmonidae > Coregonus > Coregonus clupeaformis. Next base: position 72,361 of record NW_025535596.1, read on the forward strand.
ATGACACAGGTAAACGTTTTCTGTAAGTCTTCACAAGGTTTTCACACACTGTTGCTGGTATTTTGGCCCATTCCTCCATGCAGATCTCCTCTAGAGCAGTGATATTTTGGGGCTGTCGCTGGGCAACACGGACTTTCAACCCCTCCAAAGATTTTCTATGGGGTTGAGATCTGGAGACTGGCTAGGCCACTCCAGGACCCAGAAATGCTTCTTACAAGCCACCTTCGTTGCCCGGGCGGTGTGTTTGGGATCATTGTCATGCTGAAAGACCCAGCCACGCTTTCATGTTCAATGCCCTTGCTGATGGAAGGAGGTTTTCACTCAAAATCTACGATACATGGCCCCCATTCATTTTTCCTTACACAGATCAGCCGTCCTGGTCCCTTTGCAGAAAAACAGCCCCAAAGCATGATTTTCACCCCCATGCTTCACAGTAGGTATGGTGTTTTTGGATGCAACTCAGCATTTTTGTCCTCCAAACATGACGAGTTGAGTTTTTACAAAAAGTTATTTTGGTTTATCTGACCATATGACATTCTCCCAATCCTCTTCTGGATCATCCAAATGCAATAGAAAACTTCAGACAGGCCTGGACATGTACTGGCTTGAAGCAGGAGACACGCCTGGCACTGCAGGATTTGAGTCTGGGGCGTAGGTGTTACTGATGGTAGGCTTGTTACTTTGGTCCCAGCGCTCTGCAGGATTACTAGGTCCCCCCGTGGGTTCTGGGATTTTTGCTCACCGTTCTTGTGATCATTTTGACCCCACGGGGGAGATCTTGAGTGGAGCCCCAGATCGAGGGAGATTATCAGTGGTTTGTATGTCTTCCATTTCCTAATAATTGCTCCCACAGTTGATTTCTTCAAACCAAGCTGCTTACCTATTGCAGATTCAGTCTTCCCAGCCTGGTGCAGGCTACAATTTTGTTTCTGGTGTCTTTGACAGCTCTTTGGTCTTGGCCATAGTGGAGTTTGGAGGTGACTGTTTGAGGTTGTGGACAGGTTTTTATATGATAACAAGTTAAACAGGTGCCATTAATACAGGTAACGAGTGGAGGACAGAGGAGCCTCTTAAAGAACAAGTTACAGGTCTGTGAGAGCCAGAAATCTTCTGTTTGTAGGTGACCAAATACTTATTTTCCACCATAATTTGCAAATAAATTCATTAAAAAGTCCTACAATGTGATTTTCTTGATTTTTTTTTAATTCGTATAGTTGACGGTACCTATGATGAAAATTACAGGCCTCTTCATTTTTTAAGTGGGAGAACTTGCACAATTGGTGGCTGACTAAATACTTTTTTCCCCACTGTATATCAAACGCCCCCAAGCGCCAAAAGGAACAAGCTCAAGGGAAAACATCCACCTTGGTATAAATACAATGTAGAGTAGTCAACCGAGCTAACAGTTACAATAAAAATCACCAAAAGACAAGAGGAACAGAGGGAACACTTATACACATATATTTAGGGGAATGAGAACCAGGTGTGTGTGATTGACAAGACAAGACATGACAAGTGGAGTGATGAGAATGATATCGGCAGTAGCTAGTACTCCGGTGACGAGAACGCCGAAGCCTGCCCGAACCAAGAGGAAGGGCAGCCGACATCGTAGACACACTTTGTTGTTCCCATGAGGATAATAGACATTATCTTATCTAACACACTTTGTTGTTCCCAGGATCCACAGGGGGTACTTGGCATACCCACAGGGGGTAATTGGCCCGATCCACAGGGGATACTTGGCATACCCATAGGGGGTACTTGGCATACCCACAGGGGGTACTTGGCCCATCACAGGGGGTACTTGGCATACCCACAGGGGGTACTTGGCCCATCCACAGGGGGTACTTGGCCCACCCACAGGGGGGGACGGATCCACAGGGGGCTGGCCGGGGATTGGCATCCACAGGGGGAGGATCCACAGGGGGTACGTGGGCATCCACAGGGGGTATTGGCCTATCCACAGGGGGTACTTGGCCCATCCACAGGGGGGTACTTGGCCCATCCCCAGGGGTACTTGGGCCTATCACAGGGGGTACTTGGCCTATCCACAGGGGATACTTGGCCCACCCACAGGGGGTAATTGGTCCATCACAGGGGGTACTTGGGCCATACAGGGGATAGGCCTATCCACAGGGGATACTGGCCTACCCACAGGGGGTACTTGGCTATCCACAGGGGATATTGGCCTATCCACAGGGGGTACGTGGCCCCATCCACAGGGGGTACTTCTGGCCCATCCACAGGGGGTACTTGGCCTATCCAAAGGGGGCACGTGGCTCATCCACAGGGGGTACTTGGCCCATCCACAGGGGGTACTTGGCCTATCCAAAGGGGGTACGTGGCTATCCACAGGGGGTACTTGGCCTATCCACAGGGGGTATTGGGCCTATCCACAGGGGATACTGGCCCACCCACAGGGGGTACTTGGCCTATCCACAGAGGGTACTTGGGCCTATCCACAGGGGATACTTGGCCTATCCACAGGGGATACTTGGCTACCCACAGGGGGGTATTGGCATACAGGGGGTACTTGGCCCACCCACAGGGGAACTTGGCCTATCCACAGGGGGTACTTGGCCTATCCACAGGGGGTACTTGGCTATCAACAGGGGGTACTTGGCCTATCCACAGGGGGTACTTGGCCTATCCACAGGGGATACTTGGCCTATCCACAGGGGGCACTTGGCCCATCCACAGGGGATACTTGGCCTACCCACAGGGGGGTACTTGGCCTATCCACAGGGGGTACTTGGCTATCAACAGGGGGTACTTGGCCCATCCACAGGGGGTACTTGGCCCTACCACAGGGGGTACTTGGCCCATCCACAGGGGGGTACTTGGCCCATCCACAGGGGGAACTTCTGGCCCATCCACAGGGGGGTACTTGGCCTATCACAGGGGATACTTGGCCCACCCACAGGGGGTACTTGGGCATCACAGGGTACTTCATCCACAGGGGTACTTGGCCCATCCACAGGGGGTACTTGGGCCTATCCACAGGGGGTACTTGGGCCGATCCACAGGGGATACTTGGCCTATCCACAGGGGATACTTGGCCCACCCACAGGGGGTACTTGGCCCATCCACAGGGGGGTAATTGGCCTATCCACAGGGGGGTACTTGGCCCATCCACAGGGGGTACTTGGCTTATCATAGGGGGTACTTGGCCACCCACAGGGGGTACTTGGCCCATCCACAGGGGGTATTGGCCTACCCACAGGGGGTACTTGGCCCATCCACAGGGGGTACTTGGCCCATCCACAGGGGGTACTTGGCCCATCCACAGGGGATACTTGGCCCATCCACAGGGGATACTTGGCCCACCCACAGGGGGTACTTGGCCTATCCACAGGGGGTACTTGGCCTATCAACATGGGGGTACTTGGCCTATCCACAGGGGGGTACTTGGCCCATCCACAGGGGATACTTGGCCTATCCACAGGGGATACTTGGCCCACCCACAGGGGGTACTTGGCCCATCCACAGGGGGTATTGGGCCTATCCACAGGGGGTACTTGGGCCTATCCACAGGGGGTACTTGGCCTATCCACAGGGGGATACTTGGCCCACCCACAGGGGGTACTTGGCCTATCCACAGGGGGTACTGGGATCCACAGGGGGTACTTGGCCCATCCACATGGGGGTATTTGGCCTATCCACAGGGGGTACTTGGCCCATCCACAGGGGATACTTGGCCCATCCACAGGGGGATACTTGGCCCACCCACAGGGGGTACTTGGCCCATCCACAGGGGGTACTTGGCCCATCCACAGGGGATACTTGGCCCATCCACAGGGGGTACGGGCCCATCCACAGGGGGTAATTGGCCCATCACAGGGGGTACTTGGCCCATCCAAAGGGGGTACGTGGCCCATCCACAGGGGGTACTTGGCTTATCCACAGGGGGTACTTGGCCTATCCAAAGGTACGTGGCCTATCCACAGGGGGCACTTGGCATCCACAGGGGGGTACTTGGCCTATCACAGGGGGATATTGGCCCACCCACAGGGGGGTACTTGGCCCATCCACAGAGGGTACTGGCCTATCCACAGGGGATACTTGGCCATCCACAGGGGATACTTGGGCCTACCCACAGGGGGTACTTGGCCCATCCACAAGGGGGTACTTGGCCCACCCACAGGGGGAACTTTGGCCCATCCACAGGGGGTACTTGGCCTATCCACAGGGGTATTGGCCTATCAACAGGGGGTATTGGCCTATCACAGGGGTACTTGGCCTATCCACAGGGGATACTTGGCCTATCCACAGGGGGGTAATTGGCCTATCCACAGGGGATACTTGGCCCACCCACAGGGGGAAATTGGCCCATCCACAGGGGGTACTTGGCCCATCAACAGGGGGGTACTTGGCCTATCCACAGGGGGTACTTGGCCCGACCCACAGGGGGTACTTGGCTATCCACAGGGGGTACTTGGCCTATCCACAGGGGGTACTGGCCTATCCACAGGGGGTACTTGGCCCATCCACAGGGATATTGGCCCACCCACAGGGGGTACTTGGCATCCACAGGGGGTACTTGGCCTATCCACAGGGGGTACTTGGCCCATCCACAGGGGGTACTTGGCATCCACAGGGGGGTACTTGGCCTATCCACAGGGGATACTTGGCCGATCCACAGGGGATACTTGGCCTACCCACAGGGGGTACTGGCCCATCCACAGGGGGTACTTGGCCCATCCACAGGGGGGTATTGGCCTATCCACAGGGGGTACTTGGCTTATCCACAGGGGGGTACTTGGCCTACCCACAGGGGGTAATTGGCCTATCCACAGGGGGTACTTGGCCCACCCACAGGGGGTAATTGGCCCATCCACAGGGGGTACTTGGCCCATCCACAGGGGGTACTTGGCCCATCCACAGGGGATATGGACCACAGGGGATACTTGGCCGACCCACAGGGGTATTGGCCTATCCACAGGGGGTACTTGGCCATCAACATGGGGTACTTGGCCTATCCACAGGGGGGTAATTGGCCCATCACAGGGGATACTTGGCCTATCCACAGGGGATACTTGGCCCACCACAGGGGAACTTGGCCGATCCACAGGGGGTACTTGGCCTATCCACAGGGGGTACTTGGCCATCAAGGGGTACTTGGCCCATCCAAGGGGGATACTTGGCCCACCCACAGGGGGTACTTGGGCCGATCCACAGGGGGTACTTGGCGATCACAGGGGGTATTGGCCTATCCACATGGGGTATTTGGCCTATCCACAGGGGATACTTGGCCTATCCACAGGGGATACTTGGCCCTACCCACAGGGGATACTTGGCTATCACAGGGGGTACTTGGCCTATCCACAGGGATTGGCCTATCCACAGGGGGTATTTGGCCCATCCACAGGGGATACTTGGCCCGACCCACAGGGGGTACTTGGCCCATCCACAGGGGGAACTTGGCCTATCACAGGGGATACTTGGCCCACCCACAGGGGGTACTTGGCCCATCCACAGGGGGTACTTGGTATCCACAGGGGGTACTTGGCCCATCCACAGGGGGTACTTGGCCCATCCACAGGGGGTATTGGGCCGATCCACAGGGGATATTGGCTATCCACAGGGGGTACTGGCCTATCCACAGGGGGATATTGGCCCACCCACAGGGGGTAATTGGCCTATCACAGGGGACTTGGCATCACAGAATTGGCCATTCCACAGGGGAACTTGGCCTATCCACAGGGGATACTTGGCCTATCCCAAGGGGGATACTGACACAGGGGGTACTTGGCCCATCCACAGGGGGATACTTGGCCCATCCACAGGGGGTACTTGGCCCATCCACAGGGGATACTTGGGCCACCACAGGGGAACTTGGCCTATCCACAGGGGGCATACTGCATCCACAGGGGGTACTTGGCCTACCCACAGGGTAATGGCCCGTCCACAGGGGGAACTTGGCCCATCCACAGGGGGATACTTGGCCCATCCACAGGGGAAACTTGGGCCTATACAGGGGGATACTTGGCCCATCACAGGGGGATACTTGGCCTACCCACAGGGGGTAGTTGGCCCATCCACAGGGGGGTACTTGGCCCATCCACAGGGGGTATTTGGCCTATCCACAGGGGGTACTTGGCCCATCAACAGGGGGTATTGGCTATCCACAGGGGGTACTTGGGCCTATCCACAGGGGGATACTTGGCCTATCCACAGGGGGTACTTGGCCTATCCACAGGGGATACTTGGCCCGACCCACAGGGACTGGCATCACAGGGGGTACTTGGCCCATCAACAGGGGGTACTTGGCTATCACAGGGGGTACTTGGCCCACCCACAGGGGTACTTGGCCATCCACAGGGGGGTACTTGGCCCGATCCACAGGGGGTAATTGGGCCTATCCACATGGGGGTACTTGGCCCATACAGGGGATACTTGGCCTACCCACAGGGGGTACTGGCCATCCACAGGGGGTACTTGGCCTATCCACAGGGGGGTATTGGCCTATCCACAGGGGGTAATTGGCCTATCCACAGGGGGTACTTGGCCATCCACAGGGGATACTTGGCCCAACCACAGGGGATATTGGCCTACCCACAGGGGGTACTTGGCCTATCCAGGGGGTACTTGGGCCTATCACAGGGGGTACTTGGCCCATCCACAGGGGGTACTTGGCCCATCCACAGGGGGTACTTGGCACCCACAGGGGACTTGGCCATCCACAGGGGGTACTTGGCCCACCCACAGGGGTACTTGGCCCTATCACAGGGGGGTACTTCTGGCCTATCCACAGGGGGAAATTGGCCCATCCACAGGGGGGTACTTGGCCTATCCACAGGGGATACTTGGCCACAAGGGGGCAATTGGGCCTATCCACAGGGGGCACTTGGCCTATCAACATGGGGTACTTGGCCCATCCACAGGGGGTACTTGGCCCATCCACAGGGGATACTTGGCCTATCCACAGGGGATACTTGGCCTACCACAGGGGGGTATTGGCCTATCCACAGGGGGTACTTGGCCTATCCACAGGGGGTATGGCCTATCCACAGGGGGGTATTGGCCTATCATAGGAGATACTTGGCCCACCCACAGGGGGATTGGGCCGATCCACAGGGGGTACTTGGCGAATCACAGGGGGGTATTGGCCTATCCACATGGGGTACTTGGCCATCCACAGGGGATACTTGGCCTATCCACAGGGGATACTTGGCCCCACCCACATGGGATATTGGCTATCCACAGGGGGTATTGGCCTATCCACAGGGGGAACTTGGCCTATCCACAGGGGGTACTTGGCCCATCCACAGGGGATACTTGGCCTCACCCACAGGGGGTACTTGGCCCATCCACAGGGGGTACTTGGCCCTATCCAAGGGGATACTTGGCCCACCCACAGGGGGCACTTGGCCTATCCACAGGGGGTACTTGGCCATCACAGGGGGTACTTGGCCTATCCATAGGGGATCCTTGGCCCACCCACAGGGGGTACTTGGCCTATCCACAGGGGGTACTTGGCCCATCCACAGGGGATACTTGGGCCTACCCACAGGGGGTACTTGGCCCATCCACAGGGGTTACTTGGCCTATCCACAGGGGGTACTTGGCCCTATCCACAGGGTACTTGGCCCATTCACAGGGATACTTGGCCCACACAGGGGGTACTTGGAACATTAGAGGTACTTGGTCTATCCACAGGGGTTACTTGGCCTATCCACAGGGGGTACTTTGGCCCATCACAGGGGATACTTGGACCTACCCACAGGGGGTAGTTGGCCCGATCCACAGGGGGGTACTTGGCCTATCACAGGGGGTACTTGGCCCATCCACAGGGGTTACTTGGCCTATCCACAGGGGGGTATTGGCCCTATCCACAGGGGACACTTGGCCTACCCACAGGGGGTACTTGGCCCATCCACAGGGGGGTACGGCATACAGGGGGTATTGGCCCATAAGGGGATACTTGGCATCACAGGGGTACTGCCTACCCACAGGGGGTACTTGGCCTATCCACAGGGGGCACTTGGCCTATCCACAGGGGGATACTTGGACCGACCCACAGGGGACTACTTGGCCCATCCACAGGGGGTATTGGCCCATCCACAGGGGATACTTGGCAACAGGGGGTACTTGGCCCACCACAGGGGGGTACTTGGTATCACAGGGGGTACTTGGCCCACCCACAGGGGACTTGTCATACAGGGGGTACTTGGCCCATCCACAGGGGGACTGGCCCATCCACAGGGGATATTGGCCCACCCACTGGGACTTGGGCCTATCCACAGGGGGTACTTGGCCTATCCACAGGGGGTACTTGGCCCATCCACAGGGGGTACTTGGCCCATCCACGGGGGGTACTGGTCTATCCACAGGGGTACTTGGCTATCAAATCAAATCAAATTTTATTGGTACATGCGCGAATAAACAGGTGCAGACATTGCAGTGAAATGCTTATTACAGAACAACAGTGCATTTATTTTAAACAAAAAAGTAAGAATAAAAAACAACAACAAAAAAAGGTTGAGAAAAAAAAGAGCAGAAGTAAAAAAAGTGACAGAGGGAGGTATATATACAGTAAAATAAAGTGAAGAGGAGGAATATACAGGGGGGTAAGAGCAATGTGAGGGAGAAGTGGGTAGTGAGGTAATATGTACATGTGGGTAGAGTTAAAGTGATATGCATAAATATTAACAGAGAGAGCAGCGTAAAAAGGATGTGGGGGGGGCAGAGAAATAGTGGTAGCATGATTAGCTGTTAGGAGTTTATGGCTTGGGGGTAGAAGCTGTTGAGAAGTTTTGGACCTAGACTTGGCACCGGACGAAATGGGTAGAGAGAGAACAATGACAGGGTGGCGGAGTCTTGACAATTTTGAGGGCCTTCCTCTGACACCGCTGGGATAGAGGTCCTGGATGGCAGGGAGCTTTGCCCCAGTGATGTACTGGGCCGAGCACTACCCTCTGTAGTGCTTGCGGTCAGAGGCCAAGAGTTGCCATACAGGGGTGATGCAACCACAGGATGCGCTGATGGTGCAGCTGTAGAATTTTTTTGAGGATCTGAGGACCCATGCCAAATCTTTTTAGTCTCCTGAGGGGGGAACTAGGCTTTGTCGTGCTCTTCACGACTGGCTTGGTGTGTTTGGACATGATAGTTCGTTGGTGATGTGGACACCAAGGAACTGAAGCTCTCAACCTGTTCCACTACAGCCCACCGATGAGAATGGGGGGGCTCAGTCCTCTTTTTTTTCCTGTAGTCCACAATCATCTCCTTGTTTGGTCACGTTGAGGGAGAGGTTGTTTCTGGCACCACACGGACAGATCTGACCTCCTCCCCATAGGTGTCTATGATTGTCGGAGATCAGGCCTACCACTGTTGTGTCGTCGGCAAACTTAATGATGGTGTTGAGGTGCCTGGCCATGAGTATGGGGTGAACAGAGAGTACAGGGGGACGAGCACGCAGCCCCTGAGGGGCCCCGCTGAGGATCAGTGTGGCAGATGAGTTGCACCACCCCTACCACCTGGGGCGCCGTCAGGAAGTCAGGATCCAGTTGCAGAGGGAGGTGTTTAGTCCAGGATCCTTAGCTTAGTGATGAGCTTAGAGGGCACTATGGTGTTGAATGCTGAGCTGTATCAATGAATAGCATTTACATAGGTGTTTCTGTCCAGGTGGGAAAGGGCAGTGTGGAGTGCGTAGAGATTGCATCATCTGTGGATCGTTGGGGGTATGCAAATTGGAGTGGGTTAGGTTTCTGGGATTATGCTGTTGATGTGAGCCATGACCAGTCTTTAAAGCACTTCATGGTACAGAGTAGTGCACGGGTCGGTAGTCATTTAGGCAGGTTATTTAGAGTTTTGGGCAGGGGACTATGGTGGTTGCTTGAAACAGTGGTATTAAGACTCAGTAGGGACATGTTGAAAATGTAGTGAAGACACTTGCCAGTGGTCAGCACATGCTCGGAGTACACGCCCCGGTAATCGCTGGCCCTGCGGCCTCGGAATGTTGACCTGCTTAAAAGTCTTACTCACATCGCTACGGAGAGCGTGATCACATAGCCGTCCGGAACAGCTGGTGCCTCATGCATGCTTCAGTGTTGCTTGCCTCGGCTTGAGCACAGAAGGGGTTTAGCCCGCCTGGTAGGCTTGGTCACTGGGCAGCCGGGGAGCTTCCCTTTGTAGTCTGTAATAGTTTTCAAGCTGCCACATCCGACAAGCGCCAGAGCCAGTGTAGTATGATTCAATCTTAGACCTGTATTGACTTCTTTGCCTGTTTGATGGTTGCCGGAGGTCATAGCGGGATTTCTTATAAGCGCGGTTAGAGTCCGTCCGAAAGCGGACCCTAGCCCAGTGCGGATGTTTCCTGTAATCCATGGCTTCTGGTTGGGGCATGTACGACGGTCACTGTGGGGGACGACATCATCGATGCACCATTGATGAAGCCAGTGACTGATGTGGTGTAACCAATGCTGTTGAAGAATCCCGAACATGTTCAGTGTGGTAGCAAAACAGTGTAGCTTAGCATCTGCGTCATCTGACCATTTTTTATTAACCGAATCACTGGTGCTTCCTGCTTAGTTTTTGCTTATAAGCAGGAATCAGGAGGATAGAGTTATGGTCAGATTTGCCAAATGGAGGGCGAGGGAGAGCTTTGGATGGTCTCTGTGTGTGGAGTAAAGGTGGTTAGAGTTTTTTTCCTCTGGTTGCACATTTAACATGCTGGTAGAAATTAGGTAGAACGGATTTAAGTTTCCTGCATTAAAGTCCCCGGCTACGGAGATAGGAGCGCTGCATCTGGATGAGCGATTCCTGTTGATTAATGGCCTTGTACAACTCATTCAGTGCAATCTTAATGCCAGCATTGGTTCGTGGTGGTAAATAGACAATGAAAAATATAGATGAAAACCCCCTCTTGGTAAATAGTGTGGTTACAGCTTATCATAAGATATTACTCAGGAGAAAACTGAGACTCCTTGGATTTGATTTTGTGCACCAGCTGTTGTTTACAAAAACAGAGAGACCCTTACAGAGTTGCAGTCTGTTGTCGAGTAGGGAAGGTAGTGATGATATGTTGTCGTCAGCCACGACTCCGGGAAACATAAGATATTACAGTTTTTAATGTCCGCTGGTAGGATAACCGGAATCTTAAATCGCCAATTTTATTTAAAAGATTGAACGCTGGAAAGGATTGATGGGAGAGGCAGTTTACTCGGGCGGATCTAGAGGCACGGATCTCAGCGCCCGCGACATCTCCGCCTCTTCCCACGAAGAATTGGGCCTTGTCGGGTGTCTGAGATATCCAACGCGAAAAAAAAATGCCAAGAGGTGAGTAATGCTGTCTGAAAAAGTCTGGTTATAAGAGACAGGCAGAAACATTATGTAAAAATAAATTACAAATAACGCGGAAAAACAAATAAAGTACAATGTTAGAGGGTGTAAACAGACCGGCGCTGTGCACAGGGGGATTGCATCACAGGGGGTACTTGGTATCCACAGGGGGTACTTGGCCTATCCACAGGGGGTACTTGGCCTATCCACAGGGGGTACTGGCCCATCCACAGGGGGTACTTGGCCTATCCACAGGGGGGTACTTGGTTATCCACAGGGGATACTTCAGAAGACTCATGACACCATGGGCCCACTGGTAAATGCACCAGGGGTCCCTCAGGGGTAATGAGGGCAGAGAACATTCAGTTGGTGGTAACAGAGAAAGGTTGGGAACCACGATAGAGAAGAGAGTAGAGTAGAGAGAGTAGGTAGAGTAGAGTAGAGTAGAGTAGAGTAGAGTAGAGCAGAGTAGAGTAGAGTGAGTGAGTAGAGTAGGGTAGTGAAGAGAAGAGTAGAGAATAGAGGAGAAGAAGAGAGAGTAGAGTAGAAAGAGAGTAGAGAGAGACAGTAGAGCAGAGTAGAGTAGAGTAGAGTAGGTAGAGTAGAGCACAGTGAGAAGAGTAGAGTAGAGTAGAGTAGAGTAGAGTAGAGTAGAGTAGGTAGAGTAGAGTAGAGCACGTAGAGTAGGTAGAGTAGAGTAGAGAAGTAGTGTAGAGTAGAGTAGAGTAGAGTACAGTAGAGAAGAGTAGAGGAGAGTAGAGCACAGTAGTGTAGAGTAGAGTAGAAGAGTGAGAGTAGAGTAGAGTAGAGTAGAGTAGAGTAGAGAAGAGTACAGCAGTGTAGAGTAGAGTAGAGTAGAGTACATAGAGTAGAGTAGAGTAGAGTAGAGTAGAGTAGAGTAGAGTAGAGTAGAGTAGAGACAGTAGAGAGAGTAGAGTAGAGACAGTAGTGTAGTAGAGTAGAGTACAGAGAGTAGAGTAGAGTAGAGTAGAGTAGAGTAGAGTAGTGTAGAGTACAGTAGAGTAGAGTAGGTAGAGCACAGTAGTGAGAGTAGAGTAGGTAGAGTAGAGTAGAGTAGAGTAGAGTAGAGTAGAGTAGAGTAGAGTAGAGTAGAGTAGAGTAGAGTAGAGTAGAGTAGAGTAGAGTAGAGTACAGTAGTGTAGAGTAGAGTAGAGTAGAGTACAGTAGAGTAGAGTAGAGTAGAGTAGAGTAGAGTAGAGTAGAGCACAGTAGAGTAGAGTAGAGTAGAGCACAGTAGTGTAGTGTAGAGTAGAGTAGAGTAGAGTAGAGTAGAGTAGAGTAGAGTAGAGTAGAGTAGAGTAGAGCACAGTAGAGTAGAGTAAAGAGTAGAGTAGAGTAGTAGAGTAGAGTAGAGTAGAATAGAGACAGTAGAGTAGAGTAGAGAGAGTAGAGCACAGTAGTGTAGAGTAGAGTAGAGTAGAGTAGAGTAGAGTAGAGAAGTGTAGAGTACAGTAGAGTAGAGTAGAGTAGAGCACAAGTGTAGAGTAGAGTACAGTAGAGTAGAGTAGAGTAGAGTAGAGTAGTGTGAGTAGAGTAGAGTACAGTAGAGTAGAGTAGAGTAGAGTGGTAGAGTAGAGTAGAGTAGAGCACAAGAGTAGAGTAGAGGAGCACAGTAGTGGAGAGTAGAGTAGAGTAGACACAGTAGAGTAGAGTAGAGGAGAGTAGAGTAGAGTAGAGTAGAGACAGTAGAGTAGAGTAGAGTAGAGTAGAGTACAGTAGAGAGTAGAGTAGAGTAAGGTAGAGTAGAGTAGAGTAGAGTAGAGTAGAGCACAGTAGTGTAGAGTAGAGTAGAGTAGAGTAAGTAGAGTAGAGTAGAGTAGGTAGAGTAGAGTAGAGTAGAGTAGAGTACAGTACAGTACATACAGACAACACAAATAAGCATATAGAATCTATGTTTTGGCAAATAGATGTAGTGTTTGGGCTTTGGAGGTGGAGTCCGCCAGCTGGCATGCATCTGAATAATACACTTTTCCTGAAGGGTGAACTGTCACCACCCACATGGTGGTCCTTAGCCCGTTGGTAGAGCATTGGGGCAGGCAACTTTTTAAAAATGGAGATAGCGATGGGCGACGCCGTACAGACTCCATAATGGCACAGAAACAAAGATGAGACCTCAAGGATCTCATGGTGTCAATGTTTAGCTGGTGGCCGTTCGGTTTGGACAATGTGACTTATTTTGGACTTTTTAAAATCCCCCAACAGCTTAATATGGCTGGTATCTTTCATTTGGACAGATGTACACTTAGCAATCATATATTTTAGTACAAAACCGATTTGAATATTTTGATAATTAGATGTTCGGTAGTGAGTTAAAAAAAAAAAAAGAAGATTAAAATATCTTTTCTCCACAGTGTTAGCAGACACACTAACCATCATGTTGTAGGCTTTAAGGTACAGTTTTTAAAGTGTGTGTTTGGGTAGTGGCATTAAAAGTGGGGACAGCATTTTTTCAGAGAAAGATGTTAAAAAAAATTAACAAAACTACAATAGTAATTAGATGATCTCATGAAAAAAAAAACTCAAGATGATTATTGAAATAATAGTTAGAAATATATATATAATTTTCAAACATGAAGTTTAGGTGTCAGGGTTTGGAGACAACCACCCTCAATAGAAATAAGTGTATAAAGGATGACTTTGTATATATTAGGGTCGATTAAATAAATTGCTAAGCAAATAGAGGGGTGGTGGCGTTGGAGGGGGAAAGTGTAAAGGGTCTGCATAGCAGAAATGGCTAGGCAAGGGAAATCTTAGCTGTATACCCCTAAAATACCTTCGCTGAAAAACGAAAAAAAAGCAGCAATAGTACTGTTTGTCCTCTTGAGATGTCGGACAACAAAAAGTTCACTTCCTAAAATAGTCAGAATTAATCTAAAATAACTCTGTAATACATTTTGAAGTTTTTGCAGAGGAGGTTTTGTCGGCAATTTTATGACATTGTAATGCAGGGCTCCTAGAAAGAGACCCGGTTCAATTGGTGAGTCTGCTTAAATAAAGGTGAAATACAGGATTCAGAAAGTAGTAGACCCCTTGATTTACAATTTGAAAAAACATTTCTAAAATGATTAAATAGTTTTCCTCATAATCTACACACAATAACCCATAATGACAAAGCAAAAACTGGTTTTAGAATTTTAAAATTATAAAAAATAAAAAACTGAAATATCACATTTACATAGGTATTAGACCTCTTTATCAGTACTTTGTTGAAGCATTTGAGAGATAACCCGAGTCTTTTGGGTATGACGCACAAGCTTGGCACACTCTTATTTGGGGAGTTTCTCCCATTTTTCTCTGCAGTTTAATTTACATTTTTAATTTTAGTCATTTAGCAGAGTATCCAGAGGACTACAGTTAGTGAGTGCATAATTTTTTTTCATAAGTTATACATTCAAGCTCTGTAGGTTGGATAGGGAGCGCTGCTGCACAGGCTATTTTCAGGTGTCTCCAGAGAGTGTTCGATTGGGCCTCAAGTCCAGGCTCTGGCTGGGCACTCAAAGACATTCAGAGACTTTGTCGCGAAGCCACTCCTGCATTGCTTGGTGTGGGTTAGGGTGTTGTCCTGTTGGAAAGGAACCTTCCCAGTGAGTCGAGGGGAGAGTCACAAGGATCTCTCTGTACTTTGCTCTGTCATCCCCTCCCTCAATCCTGGCTAGTCTCCCAGTCCCTGCCGCTGAAAAACATCGCCACAGCTGCCACCACCATGCTTCACCGTAGAGGATGGTGCAGGTTCCTCCTGAGGGATGGATTCAGGCCAAAGAGTTAATTGGGTAAGACCATGAACTGTTCTACTGGTCTGAGTCCTTTAGGCGCCTTTGGCAAACCAAGCGGGCAGTATGTGCCTTTTAATAAGGAGGGCTTCCGCCTGGCCGGTCTATCGTAAAGGGATTGGGGGAGTGCGAGGAGGTAGTTATTTTTGGAAGATTCTCCATCTCCATAGAGGACCCGGAGCCGTCAGCAGTAACCACTTCCCAGACCAAGGCCCTCTCGCCCGATTGTCAGTTTGGAAGCTAGGAAGAGTGAGGTCCCAAACTTCATTAAGAATGATGGAGACTTTTTTGGGGTCTTAATGCTGCAGACATTTTTTTGGTACCCTTCCCCAGGATCTGTGCCACAAAATCTGGAGCTTACGGACAATTCCTTCCGACCTCATGGCTTTGACTTTTTTGCTCTGACATGATACTGTCAACTGTTGGAACATAAGACAGGGTGCTTTCCAAATCAGTAATAATAAATAAGGTGGATAATCAAGTGTAGAAAATCTCAAGGATGATCAATGGAAACAGGATGCACCTGAGCTCAATTTCGAGTCTCATAGCAAAGGGTTGAATACTTATGTAAATCAGGTATATATACACTACCAGCCAAAAGTTCGAGACACATATAAGGGTTTTTTTATTTTGATTTAGATTGTAAATAATAGTGAAGATATCAAAACTTTGAAAAATAATATGGAATCATGTAGAATGTACCCGATAGAGAACTCTTGTTGGTTGGGGTCAGGGTGTGAGTTCAGCTTGAGATCTATGTGATTATATTCTATGTTGGGAGATTAGTATGTGTATGTATGTTTGGTCGGGGGTCAATAGAGGCAGAATGGTCTCTGATTGGGGATCATACTTAGTAGCCCGGTTGCCTGGCCTTAGTTGTGGGATCTTGTTTGTGTTCCTGTTTGGTTTGTTGTGTGGATAGCCAAGAGGACTTCACGTTACGTTGCTTTTGTTGTTTTGTCTCGGTGTTTATTCGCCTTAATAAAAGTGTAGCATACCACGCTGCACCTTGTCGACTCAACGAGAGAAGATCCATAAAAGGACAAGCAGCGTCCAGAAGGAGCAAATGCCGGGACTCAACGGAGTAAGGAGATGTCCTCCTGGTTGGGGGAGAATAGAGGAGGAGGTCTAGGGAGGAAGAAGGAGAGGTATAAAGGACCCTGGGAAGGAAGAAGCCCGGGTAGGAGAGGATAACGAATCAACGGTGGGGCCGAAGAAGAAATCCCGAGAGGAAGCCCCAAGAAAAAAAAATTGGGGGCAAAAGGGGTGGGGGATGAGAGAGAAGAGTCCCGAATTGACGGGGGTGATGGATTCCCTAAAATGGGAGCAGGAATGGGAGCACCAGGGAGTGAAGAAGAGAAGATAATTATGTTATGGGGCCCGGAGGAGCCCTCACTGGAGGGGATTGGGGAGGAGAGAGAAGACGGAACAGGATTCCAACGCCAGTCTCCCAGCCCGGTACGCCCCTTGACCGTTTCTCGCACCGGCCAGTGGTGCGCGTGGCTTCCAGTCCGGCACGGCCCGCCGCCGCCCTCGACACCAAGCCAGTGGTGCGTGGTTCCAGTCCAGCACGACCCGGACCTGGTCCCCCGCACCAAACCAGTGGTGGCGTATCAGTGGTAGGTATGCACAAACCAGGGTGGTGTCGCAGCCCTACACCCCGCACCTGCCGCACCAAACAGGGAGCCGGCACGGCCCGGACAGACAGTGGTGGTGTCCAGTCCAGCTCGGGTCAGGCGGCTCCACTCGGGGAGTAGAGCAGTGCTCCACCACCAAGTGACGGTCAGCAGCTCACTTGGAGCCAGAGCAGGAGGAGCATCAAAGGGTCAGACAGGGCTTGGGCATCGTGGGAGGAAGTAGAGGGGAAGCCATCGCGCGAGGTCCAGACCATCAGGGGTGCAACGGGGAGGAGAGAGGGAGAGGTATCACGCCCGGAGCCGGAGCCCCCGAGGATAATGCCCACCCAAACCCCCCCGTTATGTTAGGTTTTAAGCGCCGGAGTCGCACCTTTGGGGGTATTTGTACGCCCTGATAGAAACCTTGTGGTTGGGCCAGGGTGTGAGTTTCAGTTTGAGATTATGTGATTATATTTATGTTGGAGATCTAGTATGTATATGTCTAGGTTTGGCGGGGAGGATTCCCAATCAGAGGCAGCTGTCGGGTGTGATTGGGGAGTCATACTTAGGTAGCCTGGGATGCTAACAGTTGTGGGATTTGTGTGTGTTCTGTTAGTGTTGCCCATAGGACTTCATGTTTACGTTGCTTTGTGTTGTTCAGTGTTTATTTTCTTAATAAACATGTACGCATACCACGCTGCACCTTGGTTGACCGTAACGATGGAAAGTAACCAAAATAAAAGTGTTAAACAAATAAAAATATATGTTATATTTGAGATTCTTCAAAGAGCCACCCCTTTGCCTTGATGACAGTTTGCACACACTTGGATTTTCAACCAGCTTACCTGGAATGCTTTTCAACAGTCTTGAAGGAGTTCCACATATGCTGAGAGCACTCTGTTGGCTGCTTCTTTAGGTCCGACTCATCCCAAACCATCTCAATTGGGTGGAGGTGGGGGATTGTGGAGGCCAGGTCATCTGATGCAGCACTCCATCACTCTCCTTCTTGGTAATAGCCCTACACAGCCTGGGAGGTGTGGTGGGTATTGTCTGTTGAAAAACAAAGACAGTCCCACTAAGCCCAAAACCAGATGGGATGGAATGTGCAGAATACTGTGGTAGCATGCTGGTTAGAGGTGCCTTGAATTCTAAATAATTACAGACAGTGTACAGCAAAGCACTCCGCACACCATAACACCTCCTCCTCCATGCTTTACGGTGGGAAATAAATGGAGATATGTATCACACGTGGAACAAAATTCAAATTTGAGACAAAGGAAAATTTACTCTAAGTCATTGCTCGTGGTTTGGCCCGGGCAAGTTCTTCTTCTTATTGGGTGTCCTTTAGTAGTGTTTTTTGCAAGCAAATCGACATGAAGGCGATTCATACTTAAACAGATGGTGGGGTGTTGTTTTTAATGTGTCTGTTACTTGAACTCTGTGAAGCATTTATTTGGGCTGCAATTTCTGGAGGTGGTAACTAATGAACTTATCCTCTCCAGCAGAGGTAACTCCGGGTTTCATTCCTGTGGTGGTCACTCTTGAGAGCCAGTTTTATTGGAGCGCTTGATGGTTTTTGCGACTGCACTTGAAGAAACGCAAATTTGAAATGTTGTGATTGGACTGGACCCTCATGTTTAAAGAAATGATGGATATGGTCGCTTCTCTTTGCTTATTTGAGCGTTTTGCCAAATATGGACTTTTGTCTTTTCGCTAAATAGGTCT
>NW_025535597.1:0-90736 GCF_020615455.1 Coregonus clupeaformis
TGTGTGTGTGTTGTGTGTCTCTCTGTGTGTGTGTGTGTGTGTGTGTGTGTCTGTCTGTGTGTGTGTGTCTCTGTGTGTGTTTGTGTCTGTGAGTGTGTGTGTGTGTGTCTCTGTGTGTGTATGAGTGTGTGTGTGTGTGTTTGTGTGTGTCTCTCTGTGTGTGTGTCTCTGTGTCTGTGTGTGTGTGTGTGTGTGTTTGTGTGTGTGTGTATGTGTCTCAATGTGTGTGTGTCTTTGTGTGTGTGTTTCTGTGTGTGTGTGTGTGTGTGTCGCTGTGTGTGTGTGCGTGTCTCTCTGTGTCTGTGTCTCTGTGTGTGTGTCTGTGTGTGTGTGTCTCTGTGTGTGTGTGTCTGTGTGTGTGTGTGTCTCTCTGTGTGTGTCTCTGTGTGTTTGTGTGTGTCTCTGTGTGTGTGTGTGTGTCTGTGTCTGTGTGTGTGTGTGTCTCTGTGTCTCTGTGTGTGTGTGTGTGTGTGTCTCCCTGTGTGTGTGTGTCTGTGTGTGTGCGTGTCTCTCTTTGTGTGTGTGTGTGTCTCTGTGTGTGTGTGGTGTGTCTCTGTGGGTGTGTATGTGTCTCTCTGTGTCTCTGTGTGTGTATGTGTGTGTGTCTGTGTGTGTGTGTGTGTGTGTCTGTGTGTGTGTTTCTGTGTGTGTGTGTCTCTGTGTGTGTGTGTGTGTGTGTGTGTGTGTGTATGTCTCTCTCTGTGTGTGTGTGTCTCTCTGTATGTGTGTGCGTGTGTGTTTCTCTGTGTGTTTGTGTGTGTGTTTCTCTCTGTGTGTGTGTCTCTGTGTGTGTGTGTGTGTGTGTGTGTGTGTGTGTGTGTGTGTGTGTGTGTGTCTGAGAGAAGGAAGAAAGACGTCTCTGTACTCTCTTCAGGGCTGAATGCTGAATGCTGAATGCTGAATGCTGAATGCTGAATGGTGGATTGAGGGTCCAGGTTGCGTTGTATTCACTAACATCGGAAGGGAGGGAACTTGTTGAATAAGAAAAGCTTATTTTCATTTTCCATTGCCGTTTGTCTGTTTTGCTACGGAATATAACCCTGAGTTGGAGTGAGTGGTACTATTGCTGATAGTGTTAGTGACAGGCAGCAGGAAACAGCCTTGGAGGAAACTGAAGGACACTACAGTGTATTGTGAAAAGGGAAAGGCAATAGAATCTGCAAAGTGTTAGACACTTTGGGTGTTTCTCAATATGAATACTACAGTGGGTGTTCTCAAGATGTCCACCATTGTTCCTGTACCGAAGATAGCAAAGGTAACTGAACTAAAAGTGCTTTGAAAGGCTAGTTAAGGATCATATCACCTCTCCCTTACCTGACATCCTAGACCCACTTCAATTTGCTTACCGCCCCAATAGATCCACAGACAATCGCCATCAAACTGCACACTGCCCTATCCCATCTGGACAAGAGGAATACTTACGTCAGAATGCTGTTCATTGACTATAGCTCAGCATTCAACACCATAGTACCCTCCAAGCTCATCATCAAGCTCGGGCCCTGGGTCTGAACCCAGCCCTGTGCAACTGGGTCTCTGATGGGCCACTCCCAGGTAGTGAAGGGTAGGAAACAACACCTCCACTTCGCTGATCCTCATCACATGGGCCCCACAAGGGTGCGTGCCTCAGCCCCCTCCTGTACTCCTGTTCACCCAGAATGCGGTGGCAACGCACGCATCCAACTCAATCATCAAGTTTGCAGACGACACAACAGTGGTAGGCCTGATTACCAACAATAACGAGACAGCCTACAGGGAGGAGGTAAGGGCCCTATCCACATCAACGGGACCGCAGTGGAGAAGGTGAAAAGCTTCATGTTCCTCGGCGTACACATCACTGACAATCTGAAATGGTCCACCCACGCAGACAGTGTGGTGAAGAAGGTGCAAGGATTGGTCTTACATTTCTTCTAATGGGCAAAATGTGGGCTATTTCCACTGTATTCTTTTGACCACATACACTATCATGTAAACAATGTGTTTACTATAGCCTACTATTTGGAATGTTTATAATATCTTAGAATGTGTTTACTATAGCCTACTATTTGGAATGTTTATAGTATCTTAGAATGTGTTTACTATAGCCTACTATTTGGAATGTTTATAATATCTTAGAATGTGTTTACTATAGCCTACTATTTGGAATGTTTATAGTATCTTAGAATGTGTTTACTATAGCCTACTATTTGGAATGTTTATAGTATCTTAGAATGTGTTTACTATAGCCTACTATTTGGAATGTTTATAATATCTTAGAATGTGTTTACTATAGCCTACTATTTGGAATGTTTATAGTATCTTAGAATGTGTTTACTATAGCCTACTATTTGGAATGTTTATAATATCTTAGAATGTGTTGCCTTTCTCCCTCTGAGTTCTACATGGAACAGGTCAAAGTTCCATTTTCATTTGGTCAGTTCTATGATGTCATGCATTCTATTCTACAAACCCATTCAATTTACACTCCTCATCAGCTGCATCACTCCCGAGTGGCCCAGTGGTCTAAGGCACTGCATCGCAGTGCTAACTGTGCCACTAGAGATCCTGGTTCGAATCCAGGCTCTGTCGCAGCCGGCCGCGACCGGGAGACTCATGGGCGGCGCATGGTTAAGAGCGTTGTGCCAGTAACCGAAAGGTTGCTGGTTCTAATCCCCGAGCCGACTAGGTGAAAAATCTGTCGATGTGCCCTTGAGCAAGGCACTTAACCCTAATTGCTCTGGATAAGAGCGTCTGCTAAATGACTAAAATGTAAATGGTGCGGCAACTGCACCGCCCACAACCGCAGGGCTCTCCAGAGGGTGGTGCGGTCTGTCCACACTGCCCTCCAGGACACCTACAGCACCTGATGTCAAAGGAAGGCCAAAAAGATCAAGGACATCAACCACCCAAGCCACGGCCTGTTCACCCCACTATCATGCAGAAGGAGAGGTCAGTACAGGTGCATCAAAGCTGGGACCGAGAGACTGAAAAACAGCTTCTTTCTCAAGGCCATCAGACTGTTAAATAGCCATCACTAGCCAACTACCACCCGGTTACTCAACCCTGCACCTTAGAGGCTGCTGCCCTATAGACATGGAATCACTGGCCACTTTAATAATGGAACACTAGTCACTTTAATGATGTTTACATACTGCTTTACTCATCTCATATGTATATACTGTATTCTATTCTACTGTATATACTGTCAATGCCACTCCGACATTGCTCGTCCTAATATTTATACACTGCTCAAAAAAATAAAGGGAACACTAAAATAACACATCCTAGATCTGAATGAATGAAATAATCTTATTAAATACTTTTTTCTTTACATAGTTGAATGTGCTGACAACAAAATCACACAAAAATTATCAATGGAAATCAAATGTATCAACCCATGGAGGTCTGGATTTGGAGTCACCCTCAAAATTAAAGTGGAAAACCACACTACAGGCTGATCCAACTTTGATGCAATGTCCTTAAAACAAGTCAAAATGAGGCTCAGTAGTGTGTGTGGCTTCCACGTGCCTGTATGACCTCCCTACAACGCCTGGGCATGCTCCTGATGAGGTGGCGGATGGTCTCCTGAGGATCTCTCCCAGACCTGGACTAAAGCATCCCGCCAACTCCTGGACAGTCTGTGGTGCAACGTGGCTGTTGGTGGATGGAGCTAGACATGATGTCCCAGATGTGCTCAATTGGATTCAGGTCTGGGGAACGGGCGGTCCATAGCATCAATGCCTTCCTCTTGCAGGAACTGCTGACACACTCCAGCCACATGAGGTCTAGCATTGTCTTGCATTAGGAGGAACCCAGGGCCAACCGCACCAGCATATGGTCTCACAAGGGGTCTGAGGATCTCATCTCGGTACCTAATGGCAGTCAGGCTACCTCTGGCGAGCACATGGAGGGGCTGTGGGCCCCCAAAGAAATGCCACCCCACACCATGACTGACCCACTGCCAAACCGTTCATGCTGGAGGATGTTGCAGGCAGCAGAACGTTCTCCACGGCATCTCCAGACTCTGTCACGTCTGTCACATGTGCTCAGTGTGAACCTGCTTTCATCTGTGAAGAGCACAGGGCACCAGTGGCGAATTTGCCAATCTTGGTGTTCTCTGGCAAATGCCAAACTTCCTGCACGGTTTTGGGCTGTAAGCACAACCCCCACCTGTGGACGTCGGGCCCTCATACCACCCTCATGGAGTCTGTTTCTGACCGTTTGAGCAGACACATGCACATTTGTTGCCTGCTGGAGGTCATTTTGCAGGGCTCTGGCAGTGCTCCTCCTGCTCCTCCTTGTACAAAGGCGAGGAGGTAGCGGTCCTGCTGCTGGGTTGTTGCCCTTCCTACGGCCTCCTCCACGCCTTCTGATGTACTGGCCTGTCTCCTGGTAGCGCCTCCATGCTCTGGACACTACGCTGACAGACACAGCAAACCTTCTTGCCACAGCTCGCATTGATGTGCCATCCTGGATGAGCTGCACTACCTGAGCCACTTGTGTGGGTTGTAGACTCCGTCTCATGCTACCACTAGAGTGAAAGCACCGCCAGCATTCAAAAGTGACCAAAACATCAGCCAGGAAGCATAGGGAACTGAGAAGTGGTCTGTGATCACCACCTGCAGAACCACTTTATTGGGGGTGTCTTGCTAATTGCCTATAATTTCCACCTGTTGTCTATTCCATTTCCACAACAGCATGTGAAATGTATTGTCAATCAGTGTTGCTTCCTAAGTGGACAGTTTGATTTCACAGGAAGTGTGATTGACTTGGAGTTACATTGTGTTGTTTAAGTGTTCCCTTTATTTTTGAGCAGTGTAGTTAACAGAGGAAGAACAATGATTTCAAGCACCACCCTCCTTTTAAAGCTTCCAGTCTGTTATTCTAACTCAATTCAACACTCTCACCTGTGTTAATGAGAGAATCACTGACATGATCTCAGCTGGTCCTTTTGTGTCAGGGCTGAAATGCATTGGAAAAGTTTTTTGGGGATTAAGTTAATTTTCATGGCAAAGAGGGACTTTGTAATTAATTGCAATTCATATGATCACTCTTCATAACTTTCTGGAGCATATGTAAATTGCCATCATAAAAACTGAGGCAGCAGACTTTAATTAATATTTGTGTCATTCTCAAAACCTTTGACCACGACCGTACATGATTCCTTGTGTGTTATTTCATAGTTTTGATGTCTTCACTATTATTCTACAATGTAAAACATAGAAAAAATAAAGAAAAACCCTTGAATGAGTAGGTGTGTCCAAACTTTTCACTGGTACTGTACATACATACCTTTTAAATAATAATTATATGGACCCGGGGCTCTGATCCTGGATCAACACTGGGGGACACTGAGACACTTTATGAATACTGGCCCTGATGTAACAACCAAAACACAGCTCAAATAGTAACAAGAAGTAAAATGTATATTTAGTATATGACTAAATTTCAAGATATTGTCAAGAGTACTTACAGAGTGAAGGAGAGAGGTCTTGTACAGTGAGTCAACTGACTGGCAGTGTGCGGAAACAAGAAGTAGGTGGTAGGTGATGCAGAACTTCCTTTCCTTCCTCTTTGACATGTATGAGGACCAGACCAGCGCGTCATAAGCGGGAGGTTATATTTCAATAGAAAATGTACAACAGAATGCATATCTAGTTGCCTTTTTTCATTTGAGGATTGGTCTTACATTTTTTCTAATGGGCAAAATGTGGGCTATTTCCACTGTATTCTTTTGACCACATACACTATCATGTAAACAATGTGTTTACTATAGCCTACTATTTGGAATGTTTATAGTATCTTAGAATGTGTTTACTATAGCCTACTATTTGGAATGTTTATAGTATCTTAGAATGTGTTTACTATAGCCTACTATTTGGAATGTTTATAGTATCTTAGAATGTGTTTACTATAGCCTACTATTTGGAATGTTTATAGTATCTTAGAATGTGTTTACTATAGCCTACTATTTGGAATGTTTATAGTATCTTAGAATGTGTTTACTATAGCCTACTATTTGGAATGTTTATAGTATCTTAGAATGTGTTTACTATAGCCTACTATTTGGAATGTTTATAATATCTTAGAATGTGTTGCCTTTCTCCCTCTGAGTTCTACATGGAACAGGTCAAAGTTCCATTTTCATTTGGTCAGTTCTATGATGTCATTCATTCTATTCTACAAACCCATTCAATTTACACTCCTCATCAGCTGCACCACTCCCGAGTGGCCCAGTGGTCTAAGGCACTGCAGCGCAGTGCTAACTGTGCCACTAGAGATCCTGGTTCGAATCCAGGCTCTGTCGCAGCCGGCCGCGACCGGGAGACTCATGGGCGGCGCACAATTGGCCCAGGGTAGGGGAGGGAATGGCCGGCAGGGATGTAGCTCAGTTGATAGAGCATGGCGTTTGCAACGCCAGGGTTGTGGGTTTGATTCCCACGGGGGGGGGCAGTATAAAAAATAAAATAAATAAAAAATATGTCTTCACTAACTGTAAGTCGCTCTGGATAAGAGCGTCTGCTAAATGACTAAAATGTAAAATCCAAGTGCTACTGAAGGTTCCAGTGTTCTAGACCAGAGCTCCCCCTATTGCATCTCAACATTACTGCAGCCTCCTAATAATAATGTTGGTCTAATAACAACATAACAAACTGGAAATGAATCAGATTGAATGGTGAAACACAACACTGGCTACTACTTAACAAAGCCACATTTAATCACACAAACACTGATGTCTGTAGTAGTAAAACATGCCGCTGTCACATTCTGTTACACTGAATGCGTCCCTAATCCCTATATAGTGCACTACTTTTGACCAGAGCCCTATTGGCCTGGTATGACTGTGTGTGTGTGTGTGTGTGTGTGTGTGACAGTGTGTGCGCGCATGCGTATGTGTGTGAGTGTGTTTGTGTGTGTGTTCCTGGAGATGACTGATATCATGCACTCCATCTATGATACAGTATGATCGGAATGTGGACGTACCACTGAATGCAGAACAATTCAACAGGTAACTCAACTAACCACATATCTAGGATCAGATTAACAACTTCTTCCATACAACACAACTAACCACCGATCTAGGATCAGATTAACAACTCTTCCAGGTAACAAAACCAACCACAGATCTAATGTCAGATTAACAACTTCTTCCAGGTAACAACTAACCACATATCTAGGATCAGATTAACAACTTCTTCCAGGTAACAACTGTGACGACCCTCCCACTCTGTCTGCCGTATTCTCTCTTTGTTCTTGTTTCCTTGTTAGGATGCCGGTGGGCGGAGTTGGGAGGGTCGTCAGCTACATGGGAAACACCTGGGCCGGGTGTGTCCCAGGATAAATGGACCTCTTCCACATTCATTAGGGAGACTCTCTCCAGGCAGATACTTTGATTTTGGTTGTGATATTTTTGTGGCCTTTTGGGTTGTTTGCTTTGGCACTTATCAACACTTTTCTATATTACATTTATGCAAGCAAACACTCACTTACACTACTGATTACTGATTACACACCCCATTGTTATTTCAGTTAGTTACTTTAATTAATAAATATATACTTTGAGTACTCCTTGTCTCCACGTGTCTCCCTTTTGTTACGAACTTGAGCCGGTTCGTGACAAGTGTGGGGCTCGTCCGGGGATTTTGAACTGGTTGTGTTTGGGAGAACGTGGAGTTAATGTCCAATTCTGTAGGGTTTTTCTTTGTAAATTTTGTTAGTTTGTTTGAGTTTGATAGGGCAGTATTGGTTGCCTTTGGGTTTTGTACTGCGTTGGAGAGAGTACATTGGTTAGTTTCCAGTCCCTGCCCAGCCTGGAAACTCTTGCTCTACTCGCTGTTGGGACATCGGGCTGAGGTGAGTACAATCGGTGTACCTCAGTGGGAGATTGGGTAGGGTAGTGACATTTGCTACCCGAGCTATAGCTTTTTTCCCCTGATAGGCTTAGTGACGTGTTTTGTTTTGGGATACGTTGGGCATGGTTAAATGTTTGTTATTTTTGTGTGGTGTCAGTGGGACTGAGCAGTTGTCTCGGGGTATATCCGTGGCTTGGGGGAAATCTACCAGCGTGCTGGGGGGTTTAATTCGCCCCCTTGCCACGGGCTACAGTGCGTAATTACCACCGCAAATCTGCACTCGAAGACTAGGGTTGAGTTATGGTAGGTTTTGGGAAGCTCCATATCCCAGCTTCTTTTCTGTGGTGCTCGGTGTGATTGTATTTCTCTTGTGTCTGGTGTGCTCAGCAGAGGGGTTGAGAAAGATTATTATGATATATATATATTTAATTTTTTTTTTCCTGATTATGGCGTCTAATGTGATGAGTTTATTCGCTCATCAGAAGAACTGTTAGAATGATGTACTAAAGAACAGCTGTTGAAGGTTGCTGAACACTACAAGGTTGAAATAGTGATAAAGCTAAAAAACATTAGGTTAAGATTGAAGGCCAATTTGATGGAGAGTGGTGATTGGATGTTACACTGGGGCAGCTCTGCTGAGGAATTGTCTCCCCGAGTAGAGTTACAATGAGATCGGTTAGTCATAGTGGTTTCTTTTTTGAACAGCAGAAAGAACTGCTTCTGTGTACAGTAGAGCATGGACAAAGATCTAAAAATGGAGTATGAACAAGTTGTAAAATGGAGCATGAACAAGCTAAAATGGAGCATGAAATCGAAATGGACAAAGAGCTAAATGGAGCATGAACAAGCTAAAATGGAGCATGATCGGGGTAAAATATGAAAAGGGAATTGAATTTTAAACAGGATATGGAGCGACTAAAATCAAGCTGCAACAAGAGCGAACTAGAGCTGGTTAGGGAAGGAAAAGCTCTAGGGGGAGAGTTTGTCTCTGGGAGGGTGACCCAGAGTTACCTAGGGTCTTTTTGGTCGTAATCAGACACATTTGATATTGTTGGGAATTTAAGTTGTTGCCCCCAGTTTAATGAAAAGGAACCGGAGACATTCTTTTCGCTGTTTGAGAGCGAAGGGGTTGACGCTTAGGAGCTGGGCCTGATTCCGATCGCACTTTTGATGTTGCAGTGTGTGTGACTGGTAAGAAGAAGCATATTCAGCTTAGTGTAGCAGATCAGTGTTAGTTATGAGAAGGTTAAAACGGCTGTGTTACAGAGTTATGAATTGGTCCCTGAGGCTTACCGCTAACGATTTAGAACTTTAAAAAGGGATGATCAGCAGACTCATGTTGAGTTCTTGCGCGAATATTATCTTCACAGTTCAATCGCTGGTGTTCCGCCTCTGCAGTTATGACTTTCCAAGGGCTGTGTGATCTGATTATGTTAGAACAATTTAAGGACACAATCCCTGATCGTATAGCGACGTACTTAACGAACGAAAAATAAAGACTGTCGCTGAAGCTGCGGTTTTGGTAGATGAATATGTGTTGACTCACACAATTTTTTTGCAGAACCCCGTAGGAGTGAGTGGGGGTGTTTGCAGAGATTTGGGCCTCGGCTCGCCGAGATACTTGGTTCCCGGCAGAGTTTCATTCAACTGGGGTTGAGCCTGATACCCGTGGTAAAACTGACTTTGGTCAAGAGTGTCACTACTGTCGGAGAATTAGGTCATTGGAAAAATGAATGTCCGATTCTTAGGTCTAGGGGTAAATTCAGTACAGGTGCTTATGGTAAATCGAGGCCTATAGCGTTAGCAGCGCCTGTTCCACATCAGTTCACTCTGACGCATTGTCTCATGCCCAGAGCCATGTGAAGGGCTATATTGATCCCGTAGTATTTACCTTTTTGTTACGGAGGGTTTTGTGTCTATGGTAGGAAGTAAGAACCTAGTGCCAGTAAAGATCCTAAGAGATACAGGTGCCTCTGAATCATTTGTGTTGAATCTGTGTATACCCTTCTCTGCGGAGACTGATTCGGGGAATAGTGTTCTAATTAGGGGGAATAGGTTTGAACACTCTGTCAGTTCCATTGCATAAACTGATGTTGGATTGTGGACTGGTGAAAGGGTGAGGTTGTTGTGGGGGTGCGTCCTTCATTGCCTATTGAGGGTGTTGACGTGATCCTTGGAAATAACTTGGCTGGGGAGCGTGTGTGGCCTTTCGATGTTTCCATCTTTAGCGGTTTCTACTAAGCCTTCAATTGTAGGGATTCCTGATGAGAGTGCGCAGAATTTCCCAGAGGTGTTTTCTGCGTGTGCAGTGACGCTGCGTTCTATGATCCCTGATGACTTGGTCACGGAACTGGCTAACGAGAATACCATAAAGAAGTCTGTTACTGTTTTCCCTGTTATCCCGTTATCCGTATCCCGCTCCGATTTAATCGAGGCAACGGGCTGACCCTACATTAGAAGAGTTGCGGGACCAAATTGTGCCTGTAGAACAGTTGGGAGATGTCGCACAGGGCTATTTTCTCCAAGAGGAGGTCCTGATGAGGAAGTGGATGTCTCATGGTAGTTGTTTTCTGGGGGAGGCGATTAGTCAGGTTGTGGTACCAGTTAGAAGCCGTGAGTTGGTGCTGACAACTTCTCACAACGACGTTGCTGGGCATATGGGTGTGAGAAAAACCTACAATCGCATATTACGACATTTTTTTGGCCAAGATTAAAGAGGGATGTTTCAGATTTCATCAAAACTTGTCACACCTGTCAATTAACTGGTAAACCTAATCAAGCTATTAAGCCGGTACCACTGTTCCCTATTCCTGTACTCAGTAAACCTTTGAGTATTTGATTATTGACTGTGTTGGTCCTCTGCCTCGTTCTAGAAAGGGTAGTAATTATTTGTTGACTGTGATGCTGTCAGACCACTAGGTTTCCCTGTTGCCTACCCTCTCCGGTCTATCACGACTAAGGCTGTGTTAAAAGCTTTGACTCAGTTTCTCTCACTGTTTGGAATCCCTAAGGTCATTCAAAGTGATCAAGGATCTAATTTCACCTCTAATCTCTTTGGACAGGTTCTCCAACAACTCCATATTAAACACAACTTGTCTAGCGCTTATCATGCCCAAAGTCAAGGAGCACTGGAACGTTTCCATCAAACACTTAAGTCTTTGTTGAGAGCTTATTGTACTGAGATGGATAAGGATTGGGAGGAGGGGTTGCCTTGGTTACTGTTAGCTGCTAGGGAGGTTTCACAGGAGAGCACGGGTTTTAGCCCAAATGACCTAGTGTTTGGACATCGGGTGCGTGGGCTTTTATCTGTTCTCCAGGATGACTGGAAGTCCCCTGAGCCTCCTCAGTCCCTGTTATCATATGTGGGTGATTTTCGGCGACGCTTGTATGCCGCTGGTGAAATGGCTAAAGAGGAGCTATCATCTTCACAGGACAGGATGAAGAGCATATATGATCGCGCGAGCTGAGCCTCATCACTTTAGTCCAGGTGATCAGGTTCTGGCTCTGCTGCCAATTGTTGGTTCTCCTTTTCAAGCCAAGTTTCAAGGTTCATATACAGTGGTGCGCCAGTACACTGAGCAAAATTATCTAGTTGCCACTCCAGAACGGAGGAAAGCACACCAACTGTGCCGGTAAATTTGTTAAAACCCTATTATGCACGTTCCTCTGAGACTGAACAGGGGGAGTCTACAGAGGACGGTAAGGCTGTTCTTTTGGCTGATATTGTTTTATTCCTGAGTTCTGGTCATGCTAGGTCTGTGCAGGAGCAGGAAGATGTTTCTGGTCCTGACGATTGCATACTGCAGGGTAGATTGAAAAATTCAGAGACACTGGAGATTGTAGATAGCCTTCTTACTCATCTACCTGTTGATGAGCGGAAAGAGAGGGTTGGTTTGATTCGGAGATTTCCAGGGTTGTTTTCGGATACACCTTCATTTCCTCTTCCTCGGATGGAGGACTGCGTTGGTCAAGTCGGCGCAGCTACGTTTTGTGAGCAAATTTGACCTGTTAAAGGGGTATTGGCAGGTGCCACTGATGAGTAGGGCACGTGAAATCTCTGCCTTTATTACACCTTTTGGTCTGTACTCGTATTCGGTTATGAGTTTCGGACTGCGTAATGCGCCTGCCACTTTTCAGCGATTCATGAACAGGGTTGTCTCTGGTCTGGCCGGTTGCGCTGTTTATCTGGACGATGTAGTGATATATGCAGATGCTTGGGAGGAGCATCTGTCCCGTATTCAGGCCTTGTTCGGACGTCTGGCTGCGGGTCGCTCACGATGAATTTGGCTGAATGTGAGTTTGCTCAGGCGACTGTTACATACCTTGGAAAGGTGGTTGGGCAGGGTGACGTGCGCCCTGTTCATGAATATTGATGTGACCGACCATTGTTTGATTTTGTCATGTTCTATCTTTCCTGTTTGTCCCCTCCTAGTCTTGTGTTCTTCTTTCCTCTTAAAGGTTGCTTCCTGTGTAAAGGTTGCTGAGGTCTGGAGAGGAGGATGATGGGTGGGGCAAGTGGAGGTGTGAACATGTACAATTTGTCGGTTTGGGACGCAGGGCTGGTACGTTGGTCCGGGGTCCTTGTTGGTCCCCCGGTCTTATGGGGGGGGTGTGACGACCCTCCCACTCTGTCTGCCGTATTCTCTCTTTGTTCTTGTTTCTTGTTAGGATGCCGGTGGGGCGGAGTTGGGAGGGTCGTCAGCTACATGGGAAACTTACCTGGGCCGGGGTGTGTCCCAGGATAAATGGACCTCTTCCACATTCATTAGGGAGACTCTCTCCAGGCAGATACTTTGATTTTGGTTGTGATATTTTTGTGGCCTTTTTGGGTTGTTTGCTTTGGCACTTATCAACACTTTTCTATATTACATTTATGCAAGCAAACACTCACTTACACTACTGATTACTGATTACACACCCCATTGTTATTTCAGTTAGTTACTTTAATTAATAAATATATACTTTGAGTACTCCTTGTCTCCACGTGTCTCCCTTTTGTTACGAACTTGAGCCGGTTCGTGACACAACTAACAACGTATCTAGGCCTTGATTCAATCTAATGCACTTGTAGACAATATGGCTTTTTAAAGGCAATGTTACAGCCTTAGTGGAGATCACATTCAAGGTAAAGGCAGCAGATGTCGGCTCAATTGGAAATTACCTTTAAATGCTTTAGCACAGTTTCTAATTGAATCCAGGCCCTAGGGTTAGGTAAGTCTACCTCCACTGTTTTCTAATTGAATCCAGGCCAAAGGGTTAGATAAGTCTACCTCCACTGTTTTCTAATTGAATCCAGGCCAAAGGGTTAGATAAGTCTACATCCACTGTTTTCTAATTGAATCCAGGCCAAAGGGTTAGGTAAGTCTACCTCCACTGTTTTCTAATTGAATCCAGGCCAAAGGGTTAGATAAGTCTACCTCCACTGTTTTCTAATTGAATCCAGGCCAAAGGGTTAGATAAGTCTACCTTCTTTGTTTTCCACAAAGGGTTTTAAAAGGTCTAGTCTCTTTACCCTACCTACATGTACATACTACCTCAATTACCTGGACTAACCTGTACCTCTGGACATTGTCTCGGTACTGGTACCCACTGTATATAGCCTCCTTATTGTTATTTTATTGTTGCTCTTTTATTTTTTTTCTTAACTATTATTTGTCTTAGAACTGCATTGTTGGTTAAGGGCTTGTAAGCATTTCATGGTAAGGTTTACATTATATTCAGTGCATGTGACAAATAAAATTTGAATTGATTTTG
Source organism: Coregonus clupeaformis (assembly GCF_020615455.1). Taxonomy (NCBI): domain Eukaryota; kingdom Metazoa; phylum Chordata; class Actinopteri; order Salmoniformes; family Salmonidae; genus Coregonus; species Coregonus clupeaformis. The sequence continues at coordinate 13,584 of NW_025535597.1, forward strand.
ATTTGGTCTCTGGAGAGACATGAAAATAGCTGTGCAGAGACGCTCCCCATTCAACCTGACAGAGCTTGAGAGGATTTGCAGAAAATAATGGGAGAAAATATATAGTCTAATGTAGCCTGTTATCCATATATAGTCTAATGTACCCTGTTATCTATATATAGTCTAATGTAGCCTGTTATCCATATATAGTCTAATGTAGCCCGTTATCCATATATAGTCTAATGTAGCCTGTTATCCATATATAGTCTAATGTAGCCTGTTATCCATATATAGTCTAATGTAGCCTGTTATCCATATATAGTCTAATGTAGCCTGTTATCCATATATAGTCTAATGTAGCCCGTTATCCATATATAGTCTAATGTAGCCTGTTATCCATATATAGTCTAATGCAGCCTGTTATCCATATATAGTCTAATGCAGCCTGTTATCCATATATAGTCTAATGTAGCCTGTTATCCATATATAGTCTATTGTCAGATGTTTTCCAGATATAGAAGCATATAATTACATATTAGAACTAATAACTAGTAATTTAATAGGATCTCTGTGTAAGGAACTCTGATATGATTCAGAAGGAATGCAATAGGTATATATAGGACAGGAAGTTAGGACAGGAAGTTAGGACAGGAAAGTGACTCTGAGTGTGATCTAAACCAACAAAACCACAACCCACCATCACTGTGTCTCATGTTAATACTACTCCTAAACACAACCCACCATCACTGTGTCTCATGTTAATACTACTCCTAAACACAACCCACCATCACTGTGTCTCATGTTAATACTACTCCTAAACACAACCCACCATCACTGTGTCTCATGTTAATACTACTCCTAAACACAACCCACCATCACTGTGTTTCAGGTTAATACTACTCCTAAACACAACCCACCATCACTGTGTCTCATGTTAATACTACTCCTAAACACAACCCACCATCACTGTGTTTCATGTTAATACTACTCCTAAACACAACCCACCATCACTGTGTTTCATGTTAATACTACTCCTAAACACAACCCACCATCACTGTGTTTCATGTTAATACTACTCCTAAACACAACAAACCATCACTGTGTTTCAGGTTAATACTACTCCTAAACACAACCCACCATCACTGTGTCTCATGTTAATACTACTCCTAAACACAACCCACCATCACTGTGTTTCATGTTAATACTACTCCTAAACACAACCCACCATCACTGTGTTTCATGTTAATACTACTCCTAAACACAACCCACCATCACTGTGTTTCATGTTAATACTACTCCTAAACACAACCCACCATCACTGTGTTTCATGTTAATACTACTCCTAAACACAACCCACCATCACTGTGTTTCAGGTTAATACTACTCCTAAACACAACCCACCATCACTGTGTCTCATGTTAATACTACTCCTAAACACAACCCACCATCACTGTGTCTCATGTTAATACTACTCCTAAACACAACCCACCATCACTGTGTTTCAGGTTAATACTACTCCTAAACACAACCCACCATCACTGTGTTTCAGGTTAATACTACTCCTAAACACAACCCACCATCACTGTGTTTCAGGTTAATACTACTCCTAAACACAACCCACCATCACTGTGTCTCATGTTAATACTACTCCTAAACACAACCCACCATCACTGTGTCTCATGTTAATACTACTCCTAAACACAACCCACCATCACTGTGTCTCATGTTAATACTACTCCTAAACACAACCCACTGTCACTGTGTCTCAATTTAATACTACTCCTAAACACAACCCACCATCACTGTATCTCATGTTAATACTACTCCTAAACACAACCCACCATCACTGTGTCTCATGTTAATACTACTCCTAAACACAACCCACCATCACTGTGTCTCATGTTAATACTACTCCTAAACACAACCCACCATCACTGTGTCTCATGTTAATACTACTCCTAAACACAACCCACCATCACTGTGTTTCATGTTAATACTACTCCTAAACACAACCCACCATCACTGTGTTTCATGTTAATACTACTCCTAAACACAACCCACCATCACTGTGTTTCATGTTAATACTACTCCTAAACACAACCCACCATCACTGTGTTCCATGTTAATACTACTCCTAAACACAACCCACCATCACTGTGTTTCAGGTTAATACTACTCCTAAACACAACCCACCATCACTGTGTCTCATGTTAATACTACTCCTAAACACAACCCACCATCACTGTGTCTCATGTTAATACTACTCCTAAACACAACCCACCATCACTGTGTTTCAGGTTAATACTACTCCTAAACACAACCCACCATCACTGTGTTTCAGGTTAATACTACTCCTAAACACAACCCACCATCACTGTGTTTCAGGTTAATACTACTCCTAAACACAACCCACCATCACTGTGTCTCATGTTAATACTACTCCTAAACACAACCCACCATCACTGTGTCTCATGTTAATACTACTCCTAAACACAACCCACCATCACTGTGTCTCATGTTAATACTACTCCTAAACACAACCCACTGTCACTGTGTCTCAATTTAATACTACTCCTAAACACAACCCACCATCACTGTATCTCATGTTAATACTACTCCTAAACACAACCCACCATCACTGTGTCTCATGTTAATACTACTCCTAAACACAACCCACCATCACTGTGTCTCATGTTAATACTACTCCTAAACACAACCCACCATCACTGTGTTTCAGGTTAATACTACTCCTAAACACAACCCACCATCACTGTATCTCATGTTAATACTACGGTACTCCTAAACACAACCCACCATCACTGTATCTCATGTTAATACTACTCCTAAACACAACCCACCATCACTGTATCTCAGGTTAATTCTGCCCATAAACTTATCACTCTTACTCTTACTGTTACTCATAATTCAGGCCATTTTCTAAAAAGTCCCCACTATATTATATTCTTCTTAGACCCCTCAAAATAGCAGGCAAAAATATTACTGTATAAACAACATGTACAGTATATATTTCACAATCAAATGTTCAAAAAAAGTATCCACTTCAATCTACTACTCTCAGAGCCCTCACAATAACATGCAAAAGTCTCCACTATAATCTACTACTCTCAGAGCCCTCACAATAACATGCAAAAGTCTCCACTATAATCTACTACTCTCAGAGCCCTCACAATAACATGCACAAGTCTCCACTATAAACTACTACTCTCAGAGCCCTCACACCTCTGTAGCTCAGCTGGTAGAGCACGGCGCTTGTTAACGCCAAAGTAGTGGGTTCGATCCCCAGGACCACCCATACACAAAAAATGTATGCACACATGACTGTAAGTCGCTTTGGATAAAAGCGTCTGCTAAATGGCATATTATTATTATTAATATAAAGCAAAATAATTGGCCAGTCTGAGATATGGCTTTTTCTTTGCAACTCTGCCTAGAAGGTCAGCATCCCGCAGTCGCCTCTTCACTGTTGACATTGAGACTGGTGTTTTGTGGGTACTATTTAATGAAGCTGCCAGTTGAGGACCTGTGAGGCGTCTGTTTCTCGAACTAGACACTCTAATGTATTTGTCCTCTTGCTCAGTTGTTCACCGGGGCCTCCCACTCCTCTTTCTATTCTGGTTGGAGCCAGTTTGTTCTGTTCTGTGAAGGGAGTAGGACACAGCATTGTACGAGATCTTCCGTTTCTTGGCAATTTCTCCGCATGGAGTAGCCTTCATTTCTCAGAACAAGAATATACTGACGAGTTTCAGAAGAAAGTTATTTGTTTCTGGCCATTTTGAGCCTGTAATCTAACCCACAATTGCTGATGCTCCAGATACACAACTAGTCTCAAGAAGGCCAGTTGTATTGCTTCTTTAAATCAGCACAACAGTTTTCAGCTGTGCGAACATAATTGCAAAAGGGTGTTCTAATGATCAATTAGCCTTTTAAAATGAGAAACTTGGATTAGCAAACACAACGTGCCATTGGAACACAGGACTGATGTTTGCTGATAATGGGCCTCTGTACGCCTATGTAGATATTCCATTACAAATCAGCCGTTTCGAGCTACAATAGCCATTTACATAAATGCATGTCTACACTGTATTTCTGATCAATTTGTTGTTATTTTAATGGACAAAAAAATAGCTTTTCTTTCGAAAATAAGGACATTTCTAAGTGCCCCAAACTTCTGAATGGTAGTGTACATATTGAGTATAATGAGTATATTTATGTTGTATTATACAGGGCGAATTAAAAAACAACAAGCTATGTTTCAATATGTCCTCCCTGTTAAAGTAAAGGTTAAATAAATAAATAACATTATTTGGGTATGAGTTAACAGAATATGATGTTTTAAAAGTTAGATTTTCTTTTATAACCTGCTTCTGCTATTCTACTGTTCAAACCTTCTCTCCAATTGCTTCTTACCTGTTGTGCTTTTTGTCCCTTCCTGCCTCCCTACCAGGATTATAACATAATTCAGTCCATGCATCTGTTAGACAATGTAATTTTGTGACACTTCCTGTGGGTGTGGTCTAACAGAAGGGACACCCATATTTACCCCCACTGCCCCCGCCCCTATCTCTATCTTAAAAACAGACTCAGTGGGGCTGTCAGGGGGGTAAAAGGTACCTCTCCATGGGCTCACCCCTAGGTCCTCTCTCTCCCCAAAAAGAGACACCTACCTGGGAAGGTCAGTCAACAGTTATGGTTTCAAGAGCCACGCCATGTTAGAGACATAGCACTCATTCTATATTACATCACATTCTCACTAAACTACTAGTTGGACAAAATGGTGGACTGTTATTCTTCTAATGACAAAGGGCTTTAAATCAAGCAATAATCACACTTCTTGGTATGAAATTGTTAACTGTGAGATGCATTATTATCAATCATCGAACACTCCCGAGTGGGGCAGTGGTCTAAGGCACTGCATCGCAGTGCTAGCTGTGCCACTAGAGATCCTGGTTTGAATCCAGGCTCTGTCGCAGCCGGCCGTGACCGGGAGACCCATAGGGTGGTGCACAATTGGCCCAGTGTCATCCAGGGTAGGGGAGGGAATGGCCGGTAGGGATGTAGCTCAGTTGTTAGAGCATGGCGTTTGCAACGCCAGGGTTGTGGGTTCGATTCCCATGAGGGGCCAGTATGAAAAAATAAATAAAATAATGTATGCACTCACTAACTGTAAGTTGCTCTGGATAAGAGTGTCTGCTAAATGACTAAAATGTCAATGTATTTTCGTAATGTTCCATCTCTCAGTGTTCTGGAATGGAATGCCCTTGCTGATAGAACTACCTTCAAACATCCATGTGATTCCATATTGTGTCTGCATGGTGTGTGTTTTAAAAATGACAATTCATAATATTTAATGTAACTGGTTGTGTGTCTAGGTGCTGGACATTGCTCCTTCTGAAAGTGTTTGTATATATTTTATTCAGACATAATGATGATGATGATGATGATGATGATGATGATGATGATGATGAAGGTGAATAAACCACTATTGCTATGCAAACCAAAGTAAATGTATTATTTGTAGTTACTGTACAGTACAAGAGGTGTGATTTTGAAAGCTTTCCATTTTCTCTCCACTGAAGATACTGTTATAACAAGATAAAAACAATGACAATGACGTTTATTCTTTAAAAAAAAAATGTTGAATGTCACACTTCACACATTAGCTTACAAAACATTTTTTGGGGGATAAAAGCGATAAGAAACGTTGCGTCAAGCAGAACTATTTCCTGGACATTAAGGCAGAATTGTGCCATAAGTGGGAAAACGTACAAAATCAGCAGGGGATCAAATACTATTTTCCCTCACTGTATGTACTTGAAAATGTATCAATTGACCAATTCGGCACATTTGGGCAGACTTGATTCAAAATAGTCCAGTATTGCAATGCTTCACTGGATCAATCTGAAAATGTGCACACACACTGCTGCCATCTAGTGGCCAAAATCTAAATTGTGTCTAAACTGCAATATTATATTGTGGCCTTTCTCTTGCATTTCAAAGATGATGGAACAAAAAAAGAAAAAAGGAAACTTATGTTTTTTTGTTTGTATGATCTTTAACCAGATCTAATGTGTTATATTCTCCTACATTAATTTGACATTTCCACAAACTTCAAAGTGTTTCCTTTCAAATGGTATCAAGAATATGCATATCTTTGCTTTAGGTCCTGAGCTACAGGCAGTTAGATTTGAGTATGTCATTTTAGGCGAAAATTGAAAAAATGGGTCAGATCCTTAAGAGGTTAAAAGTCAAAACTGACCCCAGATCAGAACTCCTACTCTAAGTTTGAATAGAGTAGTCCTGTGTGGCTCAATTTCTACAGCATGGCGCATGGGTTAGATTCCTGCTGGGACTACCAATATGAAAGACATATGCACTCATGACTGTAATGATTGTGTGAATGACTTTGGATAAAAGTTTCTGCTAGATGGCATATAATATTATACCCTTAGCCGTGGTATAATTAAGCAATAAGGTCAGAGGGGTGTGGTATGTGGCCAATATACCACGGCTAAGGGCTGTTCTTACGCACAACGCAACGTGGAGTGCTTGGAAACAGCCCTTTGCCGTGGTATTTGGTAATCATTCCAAAAACCCCAGAGGTGCCTTATTGCTTAATTATACCATGGCTAAGGGCTGTTTTTTGACACAAAGCGAATATGCCGTGGTATACTGGCCATATACTATAAACCCTGAGGTGCCTTATTGCTATTATAAACTGGTTACCAACATAAATAGAAAAGTAAACAAGTATTTTTACGTCACACCCGTGGTATATTGTCTGATATACAGGACACACGGCTGAAATGCTGTTTCAGCCTATCAGCATCCAGGACCCAAACTACCCTGTAGGTGCCTTATTGCTATTATAAACTGGTTACCAACGTAATTAGAACAGTAAATAGTACTTTTCTGTCATACCCGTGGTATACGGTTATATATACCACGCCTTTTGTTGTGTTCAGGTCTTCCTGGTTCTGGGTTTGTTGTGTTCAGGTCTTCCTTGTTCTGGGATTGTTGTGTTCAGGTCTTCCTGGTTCTGGGTTTGTTGTGTTCAGGTCTTCCTTGTTCTGGGATTGTTGTGTTCAGGTCTTCCTGGTTCTGTGTTTGTTGTGTTCAGGTCTTCCTGGTTCTGGGTTTGTTGTGTTCAGGTCTTCCTGGTTCTGTGTTTGTTGTGTTCAGGTCTTCCTGGTTCTGTGTTTGTTGTGTTCAGGTCTTCCTGGTTCTGTGTTTGTTGTGTTCAGGTCTTCCTGGTTCTGTGTTTGTTGACTGTACTGTAGACTGCTTGTGCCACCGCAGACCTGGAGAAAGAAACAGAAATGAAACTGAATGTGTGTCCCTAATGGCACCCTACTCCCTTATAGTGAGGTACTTGTGACCAGTAGTGCACTAAATAGGGAATAGGGTGCCATTTGGAACGTAGACAGAACAGTTCCTTGAAACCCTCATCACATCACATCACTCCTTCATTATAGACATGTCATAGTAAATGTCATTTGACCTGAAGAATGCTCCATCAACCCTTCAGATGTTAATGGAGGGAGTTCTCAGGGAACAATGGCTGGTCACTAGGGGTCAACTGTTTTACATATTGATGACATCATTGTCTACATCTTCAATAAGCAGCAACATATGAATGACCTTGATGCTGTCTGTGTGGTCACAATGTTCTAGTATTGACTCTATGTTGTTGTAAAGGCAGAATATGCTCACTTGGTGAATTTCACAGCAGCGTACAGGACATCCTCGTCCTGTTTCTGGGGTTGAGGCAGTTGGACAGGGGAGTACAGAGGCACTTCCTGGTTTTTGGAGTGAGAGAAGTGGACGCTGGCGTAGTGAACGTCATCCTGCTCGTCTGTGTCCACTCTCTGTACTGCAGTAGGGGTCATGTCCATGCCTGAGACGTTGTCATACACTGGACTAGAGTCTCCCTGATGGAGAGAGAGGACAGAGAATATAAATAGACCTGGGGACAGACAGTATGAAGAGTAGAAATGTCCCACAAAGCAATAAGACTCACCTGTCCCATGTCTGCTGTGTGTCTTGTGTCAGAGGTGGTTTTGAATGCTTTCTTCCTGTTTTATGAATGAATGAATATATGAATGAGTTAATGAAGTTAATAAAGTGAAATAATCTTTAAAATATGCATTTTCACTCACCTTAACCACATGAAGCCAAAGAGACATGAAGCCAGTATGAGAACCAGAACAATCACTGTGATTCCTACAGCTGGAGTCATAACTGAGGTTTGTTTACCTAAAAGATGATATAGATGATATGAGTCCATGTTATTATAAACTGAAAATGAATATACGGCAATACAGGACAATAATGCAATACTTGTATATATAAGCCTATGTATAGTTATAAACCAAAGTGTAATAAGGCAAACTAGAAGAAGATTACCTTGAAACATCATTTCTTATTGAACATAATATTGTATTGAAATATTGAAGATGGAACTTTACCTGCTACAGTGATCATCTGAGCTGCAGAGTTCATAGATCCTCTTCCATTCTGGGCCTCACAGTAGTATTCTCCTCTGTCCTCATAGCTGAAGTTGAGGATGTTGTAAGTCTGTCCTGATGCTTTTGGTGAGGTTACGTTCTTCTTGTACCAGATGTATTTGTCCACAGGTGGGTTGGCATCACTGCTGCAGGTCAGAGTCACTGAAATGCCCTCCACTATTTCACCAGAGGGACTGGCTGACACTGAGGTGTTCTTTGGGCCATCTGGTGTTGAAGGTGACAGGAAATAATCAACTCACATAACATGTAAGGTACCAAGAGATCATGTGCATGATTCTCTGATCAAAAGAGGAGATGGTTCGGTGAACTTACACTGAACGTCCACAAACACAGAAGAGTTGAGACGTCCATATTTATTCTCAGCCTCACAGTAGTATTCTCCACTTTCCTCAGAGCTGATGTTAGTAATGTTGTAACTCTGTCCTGATGCTTTTGGTGAGGTTATGTTCTTCTTGTACCAGGTGTATTTGTCCACAGGTGGGTTGGCATCACTGCTGCAGGTCAGAGTCACTGAACTGCCCTCCACTATTTCACCAGAGGGACTGGCTGACACTGAGGTGTTCTTTGGTCCATCTAATGTAAAATACAGTGGATTTAAAAAGAGTAAAAATTAGGTCAGTTAAAAATATTATATATACTTTCCACAATTGTACTTTTCCACACAATGACTTTTAAATTCACCCTCTTATTGAAGATGATCAATTCAAGTGTCATGTGGAGCTAATATCTGTCACTGCAATGTTAATATAGCAAACTAAACATTTAAACCACATGTACTTACATCTGACAGTGAGAGTGTCTTCAGGAGAGGGGAGATCCTCATGGCCTTCCACAGCACAGGAGTATCTGCCTGCATCCTCACTGCTGACTGAGAATAGGCTATAGACAGGAGAGTAGGTGTTGCTGTTTGGTATAGGCTGTCCATTCTTATACCAACTGTAGGCTGTGATGGGGTCCAGTGTACATTTGGTTCTACATGTCAGTGTGACATTCTCCCTCTCTGACACAGATGTAGGATCCATCTCCAACACAACATCTAGAGAAAAAGGAAACACATCATTATTCTCCTCCTATATATGTCCTCTTATATGATATACTAGATTAGTTTTTTTCTGTCACATACCACTACTGTGTCTGTATGACTGCCCTTAATAAGGTCATTACAGTTATAGATGTGAGATGTGTGACATATTACCTGTGACAGTCAGGGAGACAGGTGAGCCAGCAAACTTTCCTCTGGATGTTATGAACCTGAACCTGTACTCAGCAGAGTCACTCAATCTCAGGTCTGTGATTCTCAGGGTACAGTTTCTCTTCTTATCCCCAAGGTATTCAATATGACCCTCATACCCTGGCACTGAGCTCAGATCTTCAGCATCCATACCAGACCATTTAGTAAACCAGAAAGCTTTTTTGATCTCATGATAACTGGGATATGTGTAAGAGCAGGATATGTCCACTGTTGTCCTCTTCAAGGCACAGATACTCTGATGGGTGTAAGTCACACCCCAACACTCCTTACCTGAAACACACAAATACCATATAACACTCTATATAAATCTTAAATTACAACTGATGTTGTTTATAAAGTAGAAGAAAACTAGTTAAACAGTTTACAGTAGTGAAAACCATAATTATTAAATAATGATAGATATTTACTGATTCATTTAAATAAGTCTCACAACCTGAACAAAACTGTATTGATATTACATCTTAAAGAAAAAGTACACACTCACACAGTGCAGGAGAGTGGAGATCCTCATGGCCTTTTACAGCACAGGAGTAACTGTCTTTATCGCTAAAGTTGTCTGAGTACAAGCTGGATGAGTCCTCCTTTACATAGTGTCCGTTCTTGTACCAGATGAAGGTGGGGTTGGGGTTGTCAGTCAGAGTACAGGTGGTGATACAGGTCAGTGTCCTACAGGGGAAATAACAACAAGATACTTAAATCAATCAAGTATTATGGATAAAATAATTATAATTAAACATCACATAGAAATGTATGTATAAACATGATCATTTGTTCAGTGTAACCTGTGACAGTCAGAGTTGTTCCAGTGAAGCTGTATCCCCATCTTGATGTATGTGTGTTGAATCTGAACTTGTCCTCTTCTCTCAGATCTGTGATTCTCAGGGTGGAGTGACCTCTCTCCTTCTCTCCACCATACTCCACACGACCTGCATACCCTGGGTCTGTGGTTATGTCCTCAGGGATCAACTTATCACTCCACCTAGCACTCTGTTTAGGACTAAACCAGAGTGATGATGTGACGGTATCATAACCACTGCCATAAGTACATGATATGTCCACTGATGACCCCTTCAAGACACAGATTCTCCTCTTGGTGTAAGTCACTCTGTTGCAGTCCTGACCCTGGACACCTGAAATATAATGGAATCAGATGAGTACATTATACTGTATTTCCTGACTCTGAATGCCTGAAAGATTTTTGTTATTTCATTTATTTTATTTTCTAAATGTTTCTTGCCAAGAATATATCAATAGCAAGTTCCACTTTGGAAATATTGTAGTTTACTTCAACAGTAAATGTAAATGGAAGTTTCTGAGCATTTAATAAGTCATCACCAACTTTTCAGTTTACAGGCTTTGTCAGGGTTTAATCCACACTCACAGACTGCAGGAGACCGGAGATCCTCTTGGCCTTTTACAGCACAGGAGTAGCTGTCTTCATAGTTACTGGAGACTGGGTCTTTGTACTGGGGGGAGGTGCTCTCATCTAGATGTTGTCCGTTCTTGTACCAGATGTAGGTGGGGTTACCAGTCAGAGTACAGGTGGTGCTGCAGGTCAGTGTCTTATCCTGATGTCCACCAGTCACCTTCACCTGAAGACCTGGAGAAAAACAATATCACTGTAAATCCCTTTCATCACTGACTTATCACGCTAATACAAATAAATCTTATGTTATACAGACATAAATACAAACCAAGACAATTCTCCTGAACTAAATGGAATTCAATAGTTTAGCTTTATTGAATGTAACTTTACCTGTGACAGACAGAGTGACTCCAGGTTCGCCAGTATATCTCCCTAGGGTCTGATCTGTTATAAATCTGAACTTGTACGTAGCTGAGTCACTCTCTCTCAGGTCTGTGATTGTCAGGGTGTGGACAGTCTTCTGATCTCCATGGTACGTCACACGACCTTTGTAGTCTGGGTCATCACTCAGACTCACAGGATTCCCAGCAGCATCATTTTTAGTGAACCAGAGGGTTGTTGTGACTCTACCACTGGGATATGTGTAAGAGCAGGACAGTTCCACTGTTGACCCCTTCAAGGTACAGATACTCTGAGTGGAGTAAGTCACACTCCAGCCATCTACACCCATCACTGAACAGTCACACAACACAAGGGTTTTACATTAAGCCAAGGCATATTGGCTCACACTGACAGTAAGGTTTGTCCACACTTTGTTGCCTAGTTGCTGAGTTGAGTGTGAATGAAAACCACAGATGAGCATCACTCTATGAGGTGTGAAAGATAACTATTTAAGTGAAGTGGAGACGCCTTACAGAACACACCAGAATAATGTTATGATTCTTAACCTTTTAGACATGTTTGTAGATTGTTAAACAGAGCAACTAAAAGACAAGAATGAGACCATACCTGCTACAGACCAGAGAAAGACCACCAACACACTTCCTGCTGTTCTCAAGGCCATTGTTGCATCTCCCACCCTGCAGTCTTAGAAACATAAACAACAACTCACTCTATATCTGGTGAATAACTACACCTGATACATTGGAGTATAAACTGGAAATGGGGTACAGGGCCTCATTACTGAAAATGAATCAGGCTCACACACACGTACACACACACACACACACACACACACACACACACACACCCAACCACACACACACCCACCCACAGGGAAGGCCCATAAGGCCCATGGAGTCTGTATCAGATTCTAGAGAAACACACATCCTACACAGTATAGATGTCAACCCTACTCCCTATCAGTCTGGTCCTAAAGGGCCCTCAGCAATACTGAACAAAAATATAAACGCAACATGTAAAGTGTTGGTCCCATGTTTAATGATCTGAAAGAAAATATTCCAGAAATGTTCTATAGGCACAAAAAGCTTATTTCGCTCAAATGTTGGGCACAAATTTGTTTACATCCCTGTTAGTGAGTATTTCGCCATTGCCAAGATAACATTCCACCTGACAGGTGTGGTATATCAAGAAGCTGATTAAACAGCATGATCATTACGCAGGTGCACCTTGTGCTGGGCACAATGAAAGTCCACTCTAAAATGTGCAGTTTTGTCACACAACACAATGCCACAGATGTCTCAAGTTTTGAGGGAGAGTGCAATTGGCATGCTGACTGCAGGTCTGTCCACCAGAGCTGTTGCCAGATAATTGAATGTTCATTTTTTAATCATTTACGAGAATTTGGCAGCACGTCCAACCGGCCTCACAACCGCAGACAATGTGTATGGCGTCGTGTGGGCGAGCAGTTTGCTGAGGCCCATTGTAGTGCCATTCATCACAAGGATCTGTACATAATTCCTGGAAAGTGAAAATGTCCCAGTTCATCCACGGCCTGCATACTCACCAGACATGTCACCCATTGAGCATGTTTGGGATGCTCTGGATTGACGTGTACAACAGCGTGTTCCAGTTCTTGCCAATATCCAGCAACTTCACACAGCCATTGAAGAGGAGAGGGACAACATTCCACAGGCCACAACCAACAGCCTGACCAACTCTATGTGAAAGAGATGTGTCGCGCAACATTAGGCAAATAGTGGTCAAACCAGATACTGACTGGTTTTCTGATCCACACCCCTACCTTTTTTAAAAAGGTATCTGTGACTAACAGATGCATATCTGTATTCCCAGTCATTTGAAATCCATGGATTAGGGCGTAATTAATTTATTTCAATTGACAAATGTCCTTATATGAACTGTAACTCAGTAAAATCTTTGAAATTATTGCATGCTTTGTTTATATTATTGTTGAGTATAAATCCACTGTGTCTCACACACACACACACACACACACTGAGCAGGGATTCAAATGTATGTTTGCATGTCTTTTTTACCCTGGTTAATAATCTCATCCCTATGTAGATCAACACTCCTACACTGAGACACTTTATGAATACTGGCCCTGATGTAACAACCAAAACACAGCTCAAAACATAACAAGAAGTAAAATGATACATCACCCTCAAGTATATGACTTACGACTAAAAACAAATAACTAAAAACTATTTTTCAAGATATTGTCAAGAGTACTTACAGAATGAAGTGAAGGAGAGAGGTCTTGTACAGTGAGTCAACTGATTGGCAATGCGGGAACTGCTAGTAAGTGTCAGTTCTGTTTTTGATACATATTTAAAGTAGTCAGAACACAAGTAGCTGATACAGAACTGTCCTTTCCTTCCTCTTTAAGACATTAACATGCATGATGACCAGAACAGCATGTGAGAGAAGGGAGGTTACTGTATTAGAGTGGGCCCTACATTTCTAAAATGGACAAAATGTCCCCCATTTCCACTTTTATTTAATACAGAACCATGTTAACCCCCTAAGGTTGATGTAGCATAATCCAAAAATCGCCATACAAATCTGTCAGTTTAAGGTAGAGATATCTGTTTTTTGGTCTCAATCCACCGCGTTCACCTATGTTGCACTTCTGCATCTGTGGTGAAAGGTGACAGAGCTAGACCATGTTTGTCAGACCATGAGACGTCCCGAAAATCGGTCTTCTCATAAAATGTTGCTCTACGAACCCCTCAAGCGTCTTGGGACTCGTCTGAAGTCGGTACAGTCGATCTATAGCATCCAAACATTTTGGGCTACACACTAATGTGTGGAAAGACGAGACTCTCACGAACATGTCTGTTGTTTTTCTCTAGGACACCCAAAGGCCACACAAGACAAAATTATGGAAGTATATACTGTTCAGTGCCAAAAATAAGGGGTTAAATCCATGTTAAAAATATATATATTACGATCTTACTTATATCTCTCAGGTATAGGACAGACTGTTAAGCTATGGTTAAAACCAGCACTCAGAGAAACAAAACACGACTAAGGGAGTGGAAGAAACAAAAATTATTTTAATAAAAGTTCAATTTGTCTTAGTCCAAAAACAACTGAAGAAAAGGAACAGAGTGGGCTAGTCGGCTCCGGAGGAAGGAGAGGCTGAGGCAGGCAGGCAGGCAGGCAGGCAGGCAGACAGGCAGGCAGGCAGGCAGGCAGGCAGGCAGGGAGGTTGGGAGGTATGTCTGAACTGAAGACAAAACAAACGACAGGTTAAGGAGAGTAAAGAGCCAGGCTGAAGACAAAGACAATTTAACTCTACTGGAGTGCCAAGTTACCGCTCTAGTAAGCACAACGATCTGGCGCCGGTGGAGAGCCATGCCCAGGAATTAGTAGTGCAGGTTGATGAGAGAATAGGATGCAGCTGCGTAGGCAGGAATCACTGGAAACAACCCGCTGCTGCACAGGAGAGGCAGATCCTGAGCACGCCCCCCGATCCACTCCAGACACATACCGGCAGACGCACCAACATAATGGGGACAAACACACATACAGATACAACAGACAAAGAGGGGACAAAACAAGGAGGAAGGGAAACAGAAAAGGGAGAGACAAGCTGCCCACATAACAGTACCCCCCTCAATGGTCGCCACCTGGCGACCCACCAGGCCTGTCAGGGTTGTCGTGATGGAAGTCCGTGATTAGCTGAGGATCCAACACAAAACGCTTAGGGACCCAAGACCTCTCCTCTGGTCCATAACCTTCCCAATCGACTAGGTATTGGAGACCCCTACCCCGCCTCCGAGAGTCCAGGAGCCTACTGACGGTGTAGGCCGGATGGTCGTCAATGAGGCGAACAGGTGGAGGTGGATCTGCCAGCGGACACAGAAGGCTGGAGGACACAGGTTTCAGTTGGGAGACGTGGAAAGTAGGGTGTATCTTCATGGCTGAAGGCAACTTCAAACGAACCGCAGCGGGGTTAACGATTGACTCCACCACAAACGGACCCAGGTACCGAGGAGACAACTTGCGTGATTTGGTACGAAGAGGTACGTTCTTTGATGACAGCCAAACTTCTTGACCAGGATGAAACACAGGTGCGGAAGTCCTGCTCCTATCCGCTGTCATCTTGTTCCTGTCGGTGGTCCGAAGCAACGCTTCCCGAGCGTCGCTCCACACTCTCTGGTAGCGGCGGAGGTTCTCCTGAACCGAAGGAACAGCCAATTCCTTCTCCTGAGCAGGAAACAGAGGGGGTTGATAACCCATGGTTACTTCGAAGGGTGAAAGGCCAGTGGCAGAGGTGGTGAGGGAGTTGTGGGCGTACTCTATCCAAGGCAGATGTTTGGCCCAGGATGATGGATGTTGAGCAGCCACACAATGAAGGGTTGCTTCGAGGTCTTGATTGGCTCTTTCTGTTTGACCGTTGGTCTGGGGATGAAACCCTGAGGACAGACTAACGGAAGCACCCAAAGCAGAACAGAAAACCTTCCAAACACGGGAAGTAAACTGTGGGCCTCTATCAGATACGATGTCCACAGGTATTCCATGGGGACGGAATACATGTTGGACTAGGAGGTCCGCTGTCTCACTGGCAGACGGTAATTTTGGTAATGCTATATAGTGAACAGATTTAGAGAATCTGTCCACAATGGTAGGTATAGTATCATTACCTTCAGACTTGGGTAGGCCGGTGACAAAATCCATGGCTATGTGGGACCAGGGACGGCTGGGAACTGGGAGGGGTAGCAGCAGCCCCGAAGGGGACTGATGGGAGGCTTTGCCCCGAGCACAGGTTGAACAGGCTGCCAAAAAAGCCCGAACGTCAGTTTCCATTGAAGGCCACCAAAAATGTATCTTAAGCAGCGTCAACGTGCGTCTCATCCCAGGGTGACCAGCAAAACGGGAGGTGTGAATCCACTGCAACACCTGAGACCGGACCGTCTCGGGAACAAAGAGTAGGTTGGGAGGTCCATCACCCGGTCCCGGGTCCGTGGCAAGTGCAGTCTTCACAAGAGACTCGATCTCCCACTGTACTGCCGCCACGACGCATGAGGAAGGTAGGACTGCCTCAGGCTCGCTGGTCTCCGAAGGGTCAGCAAACTGGCGGGACAAAGCAGCTGGTTTAACATTTCTTGACCCCGGTCTGTATGTTAGAATAAAGTTAAACCTACTAAAAAACAGGGCCCATCTGGCTTGGCGTGAGTTGAGTCTCTTAGTGGCTTGGATGTAAGCCAAGTTTTTGTAGTCTGTCCAGACCACAAACGGCAGTTCAGCTCCATCCAGCCAGTGCCGCCATTCTTCCAGTGCTAGCTTGACCGCCAGCAGTTCCCGGTTTCCAACGTCGTAATTCCGTTCTGTGGGTGACAATTTCTTGGAGAAAAAAGCACAGGGGTGAAGCTTTTGGTCAGTGGGGGAGCGCTGGGAGAGAGGACTGCTCCCACACCTGAGTCAGACGCGTCCACCTCCACAATAAACTGCAGAGAGGTATTGGGGTGTATCAACACGGGGGAGGTGGAAAACAGTTCCTTCAAAACCCCTACCGCCTGCTCCGCCTCAGGGGACCACAGAAAAGGGACTTAGGGGATGTGAGTCTAGTAAGGGGTGCCACCACTTTACTAAAACCCTTAATGAATCTACGGTAGAAGTTAGCAAAGCCCAAAAATCGTTGAAGTTGCTTATGGGTGGTGAGTGTGGGCCATTCTGTCACTGCCCGGATCTTCTCGGGGTCCGCCTTCACCTGCCCGCTCTCAATGATGAAACCAAGGAACGATGTAGACTGTTTGTGGAACTCACACTTTTCTGCTTTGACATACAGCTTATTCTCCAAGAGCCGTTGAAGGACTTGACGGACGTGTGACTCATGCTCCTCGGGTGACTTGGAAAAAACAAGAATATCATCCAGGTATACAAAGACAAAACGGTTCAAAAAATCCCTAAGAACATCGTTCACCATGGCTTGGAATACAGCAGGGGCGTTTGAGAGCCCAAAGGGCATGACCAAATACTCAAAATGCCCCAGTGGAGTGTTGAAAGCGGTTTTCCACTCATCTCCCTTTCGGATTCTGACAAGGTGATAAGCGTTCCTGAGGTCGAGCTTGGAGAAAACTGTGGCGCCATGCAGAGGTTCAAAAGCTGAGTTGATGAGTGGAAGGGGATACTTGTTTTTAACAGTTATGTTGTTTAAACCCCTGAAATCGATACAGGGGCGTAACGACTTGTCTTTCTTTTCAACGAAAAAGAAACCTGCACCCAAAGGAGACGACGAGGGACGGATTATGCCCGAGGCCAGAGAATCACCAATATACTGCTCCATTGCCTCTCTTTCCAGTCGGGACAGATTGTATAAGCGACTAGAGGTTAAGGGAGCACCAGGGAGCAGTTCAATAGGGCAATCATAAGGCCTATGTGGTGGTAGAGACAGAGCCTTGTCCTTACTGAAAACCTCAGCTAAGTCATGGTATTCTTTGGGGACAGATGACAGATCGGGAGGAGCTGAGGGATGAGTTGGGTTACACTTAGTGGGGGGAACCGCTGACCTAAGGCACTCCGAATGGCAGTTAGTGCTCCAACTGAGAATGGTGTGACGTGTCCAATCAATTTGTGGGTTGTGAAGAGCCAACCAGGGGAAGCCAAGGATTAGGGGGGTAGCTGAGCCAGACATCACTCTTAACTGAATGCTTTCACAATGATTGCCAGAAATCACTAGGGGAAACGGGGTGGTTTGATGAGTTATCTCCAGAGGAGGCGCCCATCAAGGGCTGTGACTCGAATGGGGGTAGGTAGTGGCTCCACGGGGATACGAGCTTGTGTAACGAACTGGTGGCTAATAAAGTTGTCTTCTGCACCTGAGTCTATGAGAGCTGAGAGTGGCAGGGAATGACTCTGGAAACGTAAGGTTACAGGTACTTGTAATCGGGGAATGATGGGTTCAGGATCTAACTCTGGGCTCGCAAGTAGACCAACCGTTACGAGCGAGCCTTGTCTTTTGGTCGCTTAGGGCATGTAGCCAGAATGTGTGTGGCGTCTCCACAGTACAGGCACTCACCCGCCTGGAGGCGCCGTTGCCGCTCTGCTGGAGGTAGTCGAGCTCGACCCACTTGCATTGGTTCCTCCTCTGTGCTCAGGATGGGATCAGGAACAAGAAGCTGCCGGCTCGGGAGGCGAGACTCGAGTTGTTGAAGGCTGGGGAACTCGTCCTCCCTAGATGTGGCCGACCGCCTCTCTCCCGACGCCTCTCCGCAACCGGTTGTCTAGCTTAATGGACAGGGAAACGAGAGAATGTAAATCATGTGGCTCGTCACGAGCAGCCAGTTCATCCTTAATGGCTTCATTCAAACCGTTTAGAAATGCTCCTTGAAGTGCCACATTGTTCCATTTGGAGTCCGCTGCCAAAGTCCAGAACTCAATAGAGTACTCAGCCACACTGTTAGAACCCTGCCTCAAATTAAAAAGTATCTTGGAGGAATTACCCACATGGTCAGGATGGTCAAAAACAGTCTTCAATTTAGCAGAAAAATCAGCAAAAGTCAATCCAGTCAAAGTTTGATTTGAGCACACAGCCTCAGCCCAAACCAGAGCTCTCCCGCTTAACAGCCCCAGAACATAATGTACCTTAGAGGAATCAGAAGAAAACGACAGTGGTCTCTGCCAAAAAATCAAGTCACACTGAAGCAAAAATCCCCGGCACTTGTCCAATTCTCCATTGAACGGTTCAGGCGACGTGACAGGGGGTTCCCGATGGAACGAAGCCTGCATAATGTCTGAGGAAACAACTTGGGGTGCATCAAACTGGGGGTCAGAGAGAGATGGAGAACTGATAACAGACAATTTAGAGACTTGTGTTGTTAACTGTGTCACCTGGTTCAGCAGTTGATGATTATTTTCGAAAAGAGTCCGAATCAATTGGTCATGCTGTCCTAGCAACGTTCCTTGATCCTGGATAGCTTGTTGGAAGCTGTCTTTGTTTGCCCCGTGCTGTTTCTCTGTTGGGTCCATGGCCAGATCGTTCTGTTAAGCTATGGTTAAACCCAGCACTCAGAGAAACAAAACACGACTAAGGGAGTGGAAGAAACAAAAATTATTTTAATAAAAGTTCAATTTGTCTTAGTCCAAAAACAACTGAAGAAAAGGAACAGAGTGGGCTAGTCGGCTCCGGAGGAAGGAGAGGCTGAGGCAGGCAGGCAGGCAGGCAGGCAGGCAGGGAGGCAGGCAGGCAGGTTGGGAGGTATGTCTGAACTGAAGACAAAACAAACGACAGGTTAAGGAGAGTAAAGAGCCAGGCTGAAGACAAAGACAATTTAACTCTACTGGTGAGCCAAGTTACCGCTCTAGTAAGAACAACGATCTGGCGCCGGTGGAGAGCCATGCCCAGGAATTAGTAGTGCAGGTTGATGAGAGAATAGGATGCAGCTGCGTAGGCAGGAATCACTGGAAACAACCCGCAGCTGCACAGGAGAGGCAGATCCTGAGCACGCCCCCCGATCCACTCCAGACACACACCGGCAGACGCACCAACATAATGGGGACAAACACACATACAGATACAACAGACAAAGAGGGGACAAAACAAGGAGGAAGGGAAACAGAAAAGGGAGAGACAAGCTGCCCACATAACACAGACACTTCAGAATAAACTTCCTTTAGATTTTTTTGGGGGGACTATATTTTATTCCATGTAGTGAATCTGCTATTCAATGCGTTTGTATGGGCTAATAGCAGTAAGGCCAAAAATATTTTTTTAATCAAATAATCTTTGTATCTATTTTTTGGATAGTTAAGGTTTCTTAACATTCTAAATCAAATAGCTAAATGATCCTTGGTATGACCTTCTTAAAAATAATCAATATAGGAGGCACTCTTTCCTCTGGTCTAAAAAATAATATCCTCCAGATGAAACACTTATCACCATTGACGGGAGCCATCCTCCTGGACCTGGGAGGGAGAGAGACACACACACAAACAGTATGAAAACACAAGCACCTGCATGCCTGTGCTCCTTCCGTCATTTGTCTGTCCTTTTGTACATTTCAAAAGATTATTTGAGTTGATTGGTAACATTTAAGAATAACTCATAATTAACCCATT
This sequence comes from Coregonus clupeaformis, assembly GCF_020615455.1. Classification (NCBI taxonomy): domain Eukaryota; kingdom Metazoa; phylum Chordata; class Actinopteri; order Salmoniformes; family Salmonidae; genus Coregonus; species Coregonus clupeaformis. Next base: position 34,213 of record NW_025535597.1, read on the forward strand.
ATAAGTGCTTATATATGTTTATAAATTATAGTTGATGTTTTGACAGACAGACAGATGTCCTTATCCTGAGGAGGCGTACTGGGAGGCTGAGGAGGTGTTGAGGCCTCTAGGGTTGGTTCTCTGAGGACTGGGTACCTGATTACCAGCCTGGTGCTCTCCAGCTCCACCCCCTGGACAGGAGGACAAACAACAGGCACAGTCCAAATACATACAATGGAACCAATAACATAGTCCCAAAAGTACAATGGGACTAATAGCACTGTCCCAAAAGTACAATGGAACCAATAACAAAGTTTTTTTCCTTTGCCACCAGAAAGGAGTTGAATTGTTGTACTTTACTCTCTGTGTTGGACAATGGTGATAATTTTTGATACAGGTCTTGACCCTGTGTATTATGCAGAGACATCTAACTCACCATTGTGATCTCTACAGTGCTGTCAGGTGGACATCATTAGCAACACGCAAGCTCAAACACTGGTACATTCTTATTCAGAAGGCCATTTAAGGAAAACTGCCATTTTATCTATCCTCTATTCTAGCACGAAATGAGAACACATTCAAGCACAGATCTCAATCTTGTTTTATGCTAACAGTCCTGAAATGTAAAACCAAGCATGGAAAAAGGTCCTTTCATTATTCAGCCCCCTGATCTTGGAATTCCCTCCAAGCCAACATAAAACTCCACGACCTGGTGTCCCTAGAGGAGTTCAGGACAAATAGATGAATAGGTTGTTGAGACATGTATCTGTTTCTAGTTGTCAACCCATGTCACTAGTTTGCATTGCCTTATTTAAGAAAGCCTGTTGTTTTACACCACACACACACACACACACACACACACACACACACACTGCTTGTTTGCTGTTGTATTTGTGCTTTTTTTAAAACTTAGAATGACGCACCGGTGCGGGTTAAATAAATGTGTTCCTAAAAGTACAATGGAACCAACAGCATAGTCACAAAAGTACAACGGAACCAAAATTATAGTCACAAAAGTACAATGGAACCAATAGAATAGTCACAAAAGTACAATGGAACCAATAGCATAGTCCCAAAAGTACTTGGAACCAAAATTATAGTCCCAAAAGTACAATGGAACCAATAGAATAGTCACAACAGTACAAACTAAATAATTGAAAGCACATCTCACATAGTTGAAGGCATTTTGACAGCATTATGTTTCATCCCACCACTCACCTGGAGCCTCTCCAAGGCGAGAGCGGCCATGTTGGTATTCTTTAAGTTGATGAAGGCACAGAATCTCTCATGAAGAACTCTGATACTCTCTATCTCCCTACACCTACAGAACAGAACATAGAATTAGAATGTAGAACTCTGATACTCTCTATCTCCCCACATCTGCAGTACAGGACATAGAAATAGAATGTAGAACTCTGATACTCTCTATTTCCTCACACCTACAGTACAGAACATATAATTAGAATGTAAAAGAATGATGATTCCCTTTCCATAAATGTCATTGGATTAGAATGGTGGACCGGCGGCCATTTTGTGCTAACCATTTCAAGTGTTAATTTTATGTTACTTGATGATTATCACACCACATCATGTAAGAAACAAAGAAAGTCACAGCAAGAGAAGCCTAAGCAGTGGACATGGATATATATATATATATATATATATATATATAGAAATAGAGATGTAGATACAGAACTAAAACAGATAGAAATGGGGCATGGTGGTCGTACGTTTTGAAGAGGTCCCATATGTGTGTCTCAGTGACGTTCCCCGGAGAGAGGGACAGGTTGGACCTGAGGACGAGAGGAATGGAGGGAGGGGACCATCGTCAGAACACATCCATTAAGATGTTAAAATGACATCAATTGCACTGGTGTTATCCAGACCTGGGTTCAAATAGTATTTGAAATCATTCAAATATTTTGAGCGTTTGCTTGTACCTACTTGTGGTGTCAGATTTATGTTTTTTGCACTTTTGGGACTATTCTGTTGGTTCCATTGCATCAAACAAGCTCAATCTTTAAGTACAGCTAGTTTGAGTATAGGAAATACACTATTTTCACCCAGGTGTGGTTCCCACCCCTTCTAAATTGGTAATGCTACCTGGGTAATGCTCTGAGGCTTACCCAGTGTTCCCAGGATGTTGCGTAAATAGTGTGTCAGGGGGGTTGACAGTAATAATACTCATTTATGTTGTACTGATAAATAAAGAGCTATTCGAAGGGACTTTTATTTGGAAAATTCCTTAGGGATGATGTTGAAAAATGTGCTATGACAGTTGTAGTGAATGATACTGCAACACTAATGAAGGGGTTATGACTGGTTACATAAAGGTGTAATGTCTACCCCCTTCATATGATGTGGTCCTGAGGGAATATGTGACATCATTTTATCACATTATCATCATGGCTGACCATTATTATGTTTGATTGCTGCATGCTATTTAGACAAGTCATTTATGTCAATCACCAGTAATACATAAAATATGCCTATGGTACACATTTCAGACTGATTAACTGAATAAGGAAAATGAAACATGTGTTTGACAGTTTGACGTCTCAATGTGTTACTCATGTGATGAGTGTGATAGAAGGAGTCAGGCGCAGGAGGGTAAATCACCGAATACAGAGTTTATTCCGTCGTACACAATTGCGCTAGATAGCGACACACGAAAACAGGCACAGGGGAAATATCTACCCTGGCAATAACAACGTGCGAGTAGCTCCACCGAGCTACACTACTCTCACAATAAACAATCACCCACAAGGACAAGGGGGACAGAGGGAACACTTATACACGGACTAATGAGGGGATAAGAACCAGGTGTGCGTAATTGACAAGACAAGACAAATGGAATGATAATATATTGAGCGGCAGTGGCTAGTAAGCCGGTGACGACGAACGCCGAAGCCTGCCTGAACAAGGAGGGGAGGCAGCCTCGGCGGAAGTCGTGATAGTACACCCCCCTTGACGCGCAGCTCCAGCAGCGTGCCGACCCTGTTCTCGGGGACGGCCAGGAGGATGCGGAGCAGGGCGAGCCGGATGGCGACGGTGGAAATCCCGCACCGGGACCCAGCACCGTTCCTCCCCGACCGTACCCCTCCCACTCCACGATGTACTGAAGGCCCCCCACCCGACGCCTCGAATCCAAGATGGAACGGATAGAGTACGCCGGGGCCCCCTCGATGTCCAGAGGATGTGGAGGAATCTCCCGCACCTCAGACTCCTGGAGCGGACCAACCACCCCCGGCCTGAGGAGAGACACATGAAACGAGGGGTTAATACGGTAATCAGGGGGAAGTAATAACCTATAAGTGACCACGTTGATTCTCCTCAGGACTTTGAACGGCCCCACAAACCGCGGGCTCAGCTTCCGGCAGGGCAGGCGGAGGGGCAGATTCCGGGTTGAGAGCCAGACCCGATCCCCCGATACGAAGATCGGGGCCTCACTGCGGTGGCGGTCAGCATTGGCCTTCTGACGACGCACGGCGCGCTGGAGGTGAACTTGGGCAGTGTCCCACGCCTCCTCCGTGCACTGAAACCAGTCATCCACCGCAGGAGCCTCGGTCTGGCTCTGGTGCCACGGTGCCAGAACCGGTTGGTAACCTAAAATACATTGGATCGGCGTTAGGTTAGTAGAGGCGTGGCGGAGAGAGTTCTGGGCATATTCTGCCCATGGCAAGAACACCGACCACTCCCCCAGCCGGTCCTGGCAGTAGGACCGCAGAATCCTACCCACATCCTGATTTACCCGTTCCACCTGCCCATTTGACTCGGGGTGGAACCCAGAGGTCAGGCTGACCGAGACCCCCAGACGTTCCATGAACGCCTTCCAGACCTTGGACGTGAACTGGGGACCTCTGTCGGACACTATATCCTCTGGTACCCCGTAGTGCCGGAAGACGTGAGTAAACAGGGCCTCCGCAGTTTGCAGGGCCGTGGGGAGACCGGGCAAAGGAAGAAGGCGGCAGGACTTTGAAAAGCGGTCCACAAAGACCAGGATGGTGGTGTTACCTTGGGAGAGGGGAAGATCAGTCAAAAAATCAACACTTAGGTGAGACCATGGTCGTTGTGGAACTGGTAAAGGTTGTAACTTACCCGCTGGGAGGTGCCTAGGTGCCTTACTCTGGGTGCACACCGAGCAGGAGGAGACGTACACCCTCACGTCCTTAGCCAAGGTAGGCCACCAGTACTTTCCGGTCAGGCAGCGCACTGTACGACTGATACCTGGGTGACCAGAGGAGGGTGACTTGTGTGCCCAGTAGATCAGACGATCACGGATAAGAGCAGGCACGTACCGCAGCCCAGCTAGAGACTGAGGTGGAGATGGATCTGTGCGTAATGCCTGCTCTATATCCGCGTCCATCGCCCATACTACCGGCGCCACAATGCAGGAGGCCGGGAGTATGGGGGTGTTGTCTCTGGGCCTCTCCTCTGTGTCATACAGCCGGGACAGTGCGTCTGCCTTCACGTTCTTCGAACCCGGAATGTATGACAGTGAAAAATCAAACCGGGTGAAGAATAGGGCCCACCTGGCCTGGCGAGGATTCAGCCTCCTCGCTGCCCTGGATGTACTCCAGGTTACGGTGGTCCGTCCAGATGAGGGAAGGGTGTTTCGCCCCTTCGAGCCAATGCCTCCACACGGTCAAAGCTCGGACAACAGCCAACAGCTCCCGATCACCAACGTCGTAGTTCTGCTCCGCCGGGCTGAACTTCTTAGAGAAGAAGGCACAGGGGCGGAGCTTGGGTGGCGTGCCCGAGCGTTGAGATAGGACAGCGCCTATCCCTACCTCAGACGCATCCACCTCCACTACGAACGCTAGTGATGGATCGGGGGTGGGCCAGTACCGGGGCTGAGGTGAACAGACCCCACAGTCTACTGAAGGCCAGGTCAGCCTCAGCAGACCAGCGGAGCCGGGACTGCCCACCCTTCAACAGGGATGTAATGTGAGCTGCAACCTTGCCAAAGCCCCGGATAAACCTTCGATAGTAGTTGGCGAAGCCAAGGAGGCGCTGCACCTCCTTAACCGTGGTTGGAGTCGGCCAATTACGCACGGCTGAAATGCGATCTCCCTCCATCTCCACACCTGAGGTGGTAATGCGGTATCCGAGGAAGGAGACGGACTGCTGGAAAAACATACACTTCTCTGCCTTGGCATGAAGGTCATTTTCCAAAAGTCGGGCCAGCACTTTGCGAACCAGGGACACATGCTCGGCGCGCGTAGCGGAATAAACCAGGATGTCATCGATGTAGACCACCACACCGCGACCAAGCATGTCCCAAAACACCTCGTTCACAAAGGACTGGAAGACGGATGGAGCATTCATCAAACCGTAGGGCATCACCAGGTATTCATAATGCCCCGTGGTTGTGGTGAATGCTGTCTTCCACTCATCCCCCTCACGAACACACACCAGGTTGTATGCACTCCTGAGATCTAATTTGGTGCAGAAGCGCGCCCCATGCATTGACTCAATCACTGAAGGAATGAGGGGGAGAGGATAACTCAATCTTATCGTCTCCTTGTTCAGTGATCGATAATCAATGCTGCAGGGTGCAGACCACCGTCTTTCTTCTTCACAAAGAAGAAACTCGAGGAGGCGGGTGAAGTGGAGGGACGTATATACCCCTGGCCCAGGGGACTCGGTGACGTATGTTTCCATAGCCACCGTTTCAGCCATGCGACAGGGGGTACACATGACTCCTGGGAGGTACAGCGTCTACCCGAAGGTTTATCGCGCAATCCCCCGCCCGATGAGGTGGTAATTTTGTCTCCTGCGTCTTAGAAAACGCGTGCGCCAGATCGAGGTATTCGGGGGGAATGCGCACGGTGGATGTACCGTCTGGACTTTCCACCGTGGTTGCACCAACGGAAACACCTAGACACCTACCCTGACACTCTTGCGACCACCCCGTGAGAATCCTCTGCGGCCATGAGAAGGTGGGGTTGTGGAGTGCTAGCCAAGGGATACCTAATACCACAGGGAAAGCAGGAGACTCAATAATAGAAAAAGTAACCTGCTCACAATGAGTCTCCTGGGTGATCATGGTGACTGGTACAGTAACTTCCTTAACAAAACCGGACCCTAATGGTCGACTATCAAGTGCTCTGATGGGGAGTGGAATGGATAGGGGAACCAATGAAATGCCTTAACGGCGTGAGAATGCCCTGTCCATAAAGTTCCCAGCTGCGCCTGAATCGACTAGCGCCTTACACTGGGGAACTACCATGTGATCGGGAAAGTAAGTAGGTAGGGTACAGTGCACAGCAGAGGGCACTGAATGAGTGTGGGTGTTCGATACCTGGGGTGATGCGAGAGTGCCCTGCCTGCCGCCTCCAGACCCAAAAGAGCATTGACGACTATGTGTGGTGTACTGTTCATTCGTGCCACCGGAGTGGCACTGTCGCTGTAGTCCTCCGCTCTCTCGGACGGCGGCTCCACCCAGCTCCATCAGCTCAGGATCCGAGTCGTCCGGGGTGGAAACGGGCAGACCCCTCCCAGGACGTCCTCTGGCTGCCAGCAGGTTGTCCAAATGGATGGCCATGTCCACCAGTTGCTTCCGCAGATGGCACCGGAAATGGTCGATTAGGGCCCGCTCGTTCCACCCGGACACCGCTGCAAGCGTCCGAAACAAGCGTCCGAAACTTCACGGTCCTCGTCCCCTGCCTAAGGTGGACCAGCCGCTCGCCCGCCTCTCGACCTTCGGGCGGGTGATCGAAGACCGCCTGAAAGAGGCGAGCGAACTCCCCGTAGTTCTCCAACGCGGCTCCTCCTTTTTTTCCAAACCGCGTTGGCACACTCCAAGGCTTTCCCCGAGAGGCAAGAAACAAGGACGGACACCTTCTCCCGCTCCGATGGGGCCGGCCTGATGCTGGAGAAGTGGAACTCTGCCAGGAATCCTTGGCAGAGTGCCGCCGTCCTGACGAACGCCCGTGGTCGGGTTATCTGGATCCCTCCGGGTGCTGGGGTGTAGGTGGCTGGATCCTGTTGGCCAGCTGGTCTCGACAGATCGGGTTCTCTCCTCTCCAGGCATTGGACGAACTGAAGAACCCGATCCATCGCTTCCCCCAAGCTGGCCAGCATCGTGGAATGCTCCTGGACCCATGCCACGACTCCAGGCATGCGCTCCTCTCCCGCTGACTCCATAACAGGTGGGTGATTCTGTGATGAGTGTGATAGAAGGAGTCAGGCGCAGGAGGGTAAATCACCGAATACAGAGTTTATTCCATCGTACACAATTGCGCTAGATAGCGACACACGAAAACAGGCACAGGGGAAACTATCTACCCTGGCAATACACAGTACGGGATACTCCAACAATATACAGGCACAGGGGAAATATCTACCCTGGCAATAACAACGTGCGAGTAGCTCCACCGAGCTACACTACTCTCACATTAAACAATCACCCACAAGGACAGGGGGGCAGAGGGAACAGTTATACACAGACTAATGAGGGGATAAGAACCAGGTGTGTGTAATTGACAAGACAAGACAAATGGAATGATGATATATGGAGCGGCAGTGGCTAGTAAGCCGGTGACGACGAACGCCGAAACCTGCTCGAACGAGGAGGGGAGGCAGCCTCGAAAAAAGTTGTTGCTCACCTGACAACATAATAACCACCGGAAAACTTATTACAGTGAACAAAAATATAAATGTTCCATGTTTCATGAGCTGAAATAAAAGATCCAAGAAATTTCCCATATGCACAAAAAGCTTATTTTGCTGAAATGTTGTGCCCAAATTTCTTTACCCATCTGGTGAACAGGTCAGGGTTCCATAGCCACAGGCAGAACAGCAGAAAACAACACAGGCCCTGATAGAACAGCTAAAACACAGGCCCTGATATCACAGCTAAAACACAGGCCCTGATAATACAGCTAAAACACAGGCCCTGATGAAACAGCACCTTTGGCAGCGATTACAGCCTTGTGTCTTCTTGGGAATGACGCTACAAGCTTGGCACACCTGTATTTGGGGAGTTTCTCCCATTCTTCTCTGCATTTCCTCTCAAGCTTTGTCAGGTTGGATGGGGAGTGTTGCTGCATAGCTATTTTCAGGTCTCTCCAGAGATGTTCGATCGGCTTCAAGTCCGGGCTCTGGCTGGGCCACTCAAGGACATTCAGAGACTTGTCCCGAAGCCACTCCTGCGTTGTGTTGGCTGTGTGCTTAGGGTCGTTGTCCTGTTGGAAGGTGAACCTTCGCCCCAGTCTGAGGTCCTGAGCGCTCTGGAGCGGGTTTTCATCAAGGATCTCTCTGTACTTTGCTCCGTTCATCTTTCCCTCAATCCTGCCTAGTCTCCCTGTCCCTGCCGTGACAAACATGCCAAATGAAGTGACAAACATGCCCACAGCATGATGCTGCCACCACCATGCTTCACCGTAGGGATGGTGCCAGGTTTCCTCCAGACGTGACGCTTGGCATTCAGGCCAAAGAGTTCAATCTTGGTTTCATCAGACCAGATAATCTTATTTCTCATGATCTGAGAGTCTTTCGGTGCCTTTTGGCAAACTCCAAGCGGGCTGTCATGTGCCTTTTACTGAGGAGTGGCTTCCGTCTGGCCACTCTACCATAAAGGCCTGATTGGTGGAGTGCTGCAGAGATGGTTGTCCTTCTGGAAGGTTCTCCCATCTCCACAGAGGAACTCTGGAGGTCTGTCAGAATGACCATCCGGTTCTTGGTAATCCATTTTAGAATAAGGCTGTAACGAAACAAAATGTGGAAAAAGTCTAGGTCTGAATACTTTCCGAATGCACTGTAACAGCTAAATCACAGTCCCTGATATAAGAGCTAAAACACAGCTCAAAACAAAACAAAATGTTAAAGGATACGTTAAGACATACCCTCAAGAAAAATTATTCAAGTGCACACTTCGGGAAGGTTGAAGAATCAGGACGCAGTCAGAAAGGGCTGGGGCCAGGGACAAGGGGAAGGAAGAGGAAGCAGGAACAGGCGAAGGAACTTTTGAAAACTCTTTCATCAATGGGGAGAGGGAGGGGAAGGGGTCATTGCAGGTCAGACCCTACAATGACCCCCTTTAGTGTCTACAACATGGTCGTCGTAAAGGTGGTTGCCTGGCAAACTACCCCCTCAAGGTTCTAATGATGACATCATCTCCATTATCTGACATCAACGATGACATGTTTCACAGCTCAGGCCGAGGGAGAGAAGGGGGAAGGAAATCAGAGGAGCACTTCACACACTCATACTGTATGTCCAGTGTTCGGTTTGTGTTGTGTGTCAGAGGACTACAAAAGGGGTGACACCCCCAACAACCCCATTCTATCCAAGCCTCCTGTTCCCTTTTAAAGTAGGTACACGGTCCCTCCTCGTCTTCCACAATCTTAATATTCATTATTCTGTTCTTCGTCCTCCTCTTCCTCCCTCTGTAAGGGTGGTCAGAGTTGTCAGGGTGGTCAAACAACAACACAATTAGACCCAACCAAATCATGAGAAAACAAAAAGAGAATTACTTGACACATTGGAAAGAACAAACAAAAAAAAACAGAGCAAACTAGAATGCTATTTGGCCCTAAACAGAGAGTACACTGTGGCAGAATACCTGACCACTGTGACTGACCCAAATTTAAGGAAAGCTTTGACTATGTACAGACTCAGTGAGCATAGCCTTGCTATTGACAAAGGCCGCCGTAGGCAGACCTGGCTCTCAAGAGAAGACAGGCTATGTGCACACTGCCCACAAAATGAGGTGGAAACGGAGCTGCACTTCCTAACCTCCTGCCAAATGTATGACCATATTAGAGACACATATTTCCCTCAGATTACAGCGATCCACAAAGAATTCGAAAACAAACCCAATTTTGATAAACTCCATTATCTACTGGGTGAAAAACCACAGTGTGCCATCACAGCTGCAAGATTTGTGACCTGTTGCCACAAGAAAAGGGCAACCAGTGAAGAACAAACACCATTGTAAATAAAACCCATATTTATGTTTATTTATTTTCCCATTTGTACTTTAACTATTTGCACATTGTTACAACACTGTATATATACATAATATGACATTTGAAATGTCTTTATTCTTTTGGAACTTCTGAGTGTAAGGTTTACTGTTAATATTTATTGTTTATTTCACTTTTGTTTACTATCTACTTCACTTGCTTTAGCAATGTTAACACACATTTCCCATGCCAGTAAAGCCCCTTAAATTGAATTGAAATTGAATTGAGAGAGAGAGAGAGAGAGAGAGAGAGAGAGAGAGAGAGAGAGAGAGAGAGAGAGAGAGAGAGAGAGAGAGAGAGAGAGAGAGAGAGAGAGAGAGAGAGAGAAACTTGAAAGTGAAAGTGCTCAATGGTGCTGCCCATGCTAAAACTTGCTTTTGGGCACTAGAGTCCTCTATCTATCTCTATGGAGGACACATGAAAACACCTGCAACCGCATGCCAGTGCTCCCGCCTGCACAATCTGGCATTTGTCTGTCATTTTTTCTGTGTCAAAAGTTATGATATGAGTTGATTGGTAAAACTTCAGAATAACTCATAATTAACCAATTATAAATGCTTATATATGATTATAAATGATAGTTGATGTTTTGACAGAGACAGATGTCCTTAGCCTGTGGAGGCGTATTGGGAGGCTGAGGAGGTGTTGAGGCCTCTAGGGTTGGTCCTCTGGGAAGAGGGAGGGGTTCTCTGCATACAGCGGTCTGGGTACCAGATCACCAGCCTGGTGCTCTCCAGCTCCACCCCCTGGATAGGAGGACAAACAGCAGGCAGAGTCCAAATACATACAATGGAACTAATAGCATAGTCCTAAAAGGTTGTGCAGCCTGTCTATACTATCCACCCTGTGGTGGGGTCTGGTAGTGCAGCCTGTCTATACTATCCCCTGTGGTGGGGTCTGGTAGTGCAGCTGTCTTACCCTGTGTGGGGGCAACTATGTCCCCTGTGGTGGGGCTGGTGTGCAGCCTGTCTCATCCCCTGGGGGTATTGTGTGACCCTGTCACTACAGACCCTGGTTCGATTCCAGGCTTCATCACAATCTGGCCATAATGGTGAGTCCCATGGGGTGGCGCGCAATTTGCCCAGTGTCAATTTGTTCTTAACTGAATTGCCTAATTAAATAAAAAATTCACAGGGTCTGAGCTCTCCACCTGAAATGAGACAACTCAGTTAACAGTGCGTGTGATTTCTGATGAATTATTATTGATCTATGATAGTGTATCTCCTGACAGTAATGGCTACGTGGTTCAATAGAGCCATCATGTGTCCAATAGGCAGAAATACAAGAAACAACATCGAAGTGGAAATAGTCATGAATCAATGTATTAATAGTTAATCAAATAATCAATGACTATATTGTCTAATTTTTGTTTTATTTACAACATTATTTTTATCCTGAATTGACACTGAACATCACTGTAAAAACTGCAAATGTAAAAATATTTGATGTATCTAAATAGTTAATAATATATATATTTTTAATAATAAAACAATCAATATCATGACACTGAACAATATGGTATTACATAATATAAAATGCGGAACAATGTCTGACAACAATACAAAGTAAATCATCATTAAACACATCAGGAGCAACTTGGCCCAAGAGCTACAAGTATTAAAAAGCTGTTACCAGTATTATTCATGTTAGTCGCTGAAAAGTATCATCCTGCATCCTTTGACTCTCTGTGTCCCCTATCCTCCCGGCCGGCTCGGTCCTCCCCCTCCTGCTCCGTGGCTTTGACGACTCATTGCGAGCTCACAGAACAGGGCTCTGGGCAGCCGAGCGGAAATGGAGGAAAACTAGACTCCCTGCGGACCTGGCATCTTTTCACTCCCTCCTCTCTACATTCTCTTTCAAAGACAAATTATTATAGGAGCTTTGCCACCTTCTCCTCCTGCTGACTCTCTCACCCCCTCCTCCTCTCGGGATGACATTTGAAGTTGACGAGTAAAGATGTGGTTAGGATTCTTTTCTCCTCTCTCTCAGATGAAATCTTGCGACTTGTGACGCCGGCCGCCCAACAACCTGCCCGCTTGACCCTATCCCCTCCTCTCTTCTCCAGACCATCTCCGGTGACCTTCTCCCCTTACCTCACCTCGCTCATCAACTCATCCTTGACCGCTGGCTATGTCCCTTCCGTCTTCAAGAGAGTGAGAGTTGCACCCCTTCTCAAAAAACCAACACTCGATCCCTCTGATGTCAACAACTACAGACCAGTATCCCTTCTTTCTTTTCTCTCCAAAACTCTTGAGCATGCCATCTCTCTCAGAATGACCTTCTTGATCCATACCAGTCAGGTTTCAAGACTGGTCATTCAACTGAGACTGCTCTTCTCTGTGTCACGGAGGCTCTCCGCACTGCTAAAGCTAATTCTCTCTCCTCTGCTCTTGTCCTCCTAGACTTGTCTTCTGCCTTTGATACTGTGAACCATCAGATCCTCCTCTCCACCCTCTCCGAGTTGGGCATCTCCGGCGCGGCTCACTCTTGGATTGTCTCCTACCTGACCGGTCGCTCCTACCAAGTGGCGTGGCGAGAATCTTTCTCCGCACCACGTGCTCTCACCACTGGTGTCCCCCAGGGCTCAGTTCTAGGCCCTCTCCTATTCTCGCTATACACCAAGTCACTTGGCTCTGTCATATCCTCACATGGCCTCTCCTATCATTGCTACGCAGACGACACACAACTAATCTTCTCCTTTCCCCCTTCTGATAACCAGGTGGCGAATCGCATCTCTGCATGTCTGGCAGACATATCAGTGTGGATGACGGATCACCACCTCAAGCTGAACCTCGGCAAGACGGAGCTGCTCTTCCCTCCCGGGAAGGACTGCCCGTTCCATGATCTCGCCATCACGGTTGACAACTCCGTTGTGTCCTCCTCCCAGAGTGCGAAGAGCCTTGGCGTGACCCTGGACAACACCCTGTCGTTCTCCGCTAACATCAAGGCGGTGACCCGATCCTGTAGGTTCATGCTCTACAACATTCGGAGAGTACGACCCTGCCTTACACAGGAAGTGGCACAGGTCCTAAATCAGGCACTTGTCATCTCCCGTCTGGATTACTGCAACTCGCTGTTGGCTGGGCTCCCTGCCTGTGCCATTAAACCCCTACAACTCATCCAGAATGCCGCAGCCCGTCTGGTGTTCAACCTTCCCAAGTTCTCTCACATCACCCCGCTCCTCCGCACACTCCAGTGGCTTCCAGTTGAAGCTCGCATCTGCTACAAGACCATGGTGCTTGCCTACGGAGCTGTGAGGGGAACGGCACCTTCATACCTTCAGGCTCTGATCAGTCCCTACACCCAAACGAGGGCATTGCGTTCATCCACATCTGGCCTGCTGGCCCCACTACCTCTGCGGAAGCACAGTTCCCGCTCAGCCCAGTCAAAACTGTTCGCTGCTCTGGCACCCCAATGGTGGAACAAGCTCCCTCACGACGCTAGGACAGCGGAGACACTTGAAACCCCACCTCTTTAAGGAATACCTGGGATAGGATAAAGTAATCCTTCTATCCCCCCTTACCCCACCCCCCCAAAAAATACTTTTTCACCAAACATAATCAGTATTTCATCTAGAAATACCTTTCATATAAAGTCATTGCCCTTCACAATGCAATGCTCACAATACTTTTCATATGATTCTCTTCTCATTTGTTTAAATACATTTGACCTGTTAAGCTATGGTTCAACCCAGCACTCAGAGAAATAAACACGACTAAGGGAGTGGAGGAAACAAAAATTATTTTAATAAAAGTTCAATTTGTCTTAGTCCAAAAACAACTGAAGAAAAGGAACAGAGTGGGCTAGTCGGCTCCGGAGGAAGGACAGGCTGAGGCAGGCAGGCAGGCAGGCAGGCCGGCAGGCAGGAAGGCAGGCAGGTTGGGAGGTATGTCTGAACTGAAGACAAAACAAACGACAGGTTAAGGAGAGTAAAGAGCCAGGCTGAAGACAATGACAATTAAACTCTACTGGTGAGCCAAGTTACCGCTCTAGAAAGAACAACGATCTGGCGCCGGTGGAGAGCCATGCCCAGGAATTAGTAGTGCAGGTTGATGAGAGAATAGGATGCAGCTGCGTAGGCAGGAATCACTGGAAACAACCCGCAGCTGCACACGGAGAGAGGCAGATCCTGAGCACGCCCCCGATCCACTCCAGACACACCCACATAATGGGGACAAACACACATACAGATACAACAGACAAAGAGGGGACAAAACAAGGAAGAAGGGAAACAGAAAAGGGAGAGACAAGCTGCCCACATAACATGACCATCACTTAATCCAGCTGTGCTTAATGGTTAATCACTTAACCGTTTGGTAAACCTATAGATTTTTAACTGGTTTGTCTACTATATTATGGATTTTGAGAACTACAGAAATAAAATGTGTGTTTCTAAAGTATAAACATCTAAATTACATGTATGATACATGATAATCATACATAATGACAACTCGTTATTGCTAACTGATATCACATAGTGGTAACCACAATTGGTCACCATATAAAAGGGGGTGTGTGAACACTTGCAATTTCTTTCAACATGGAGCAGGATAGACAGCAAGGGAGAGGAATAAATCAAAGAGCTCGTGGACAACGGACCCATCATAGAGGTCAAAGAGGTGGACATGGGCCCCATCAAAGGGTCAAAGGGTGGACAAGAGAGGGAGGCAGACGGAGGGAACTGTGTCGGGGCCAAGAGGCCTGCACGAGCTGCCAGATTAGTTCAAATCTGAAAAGATCAGCTGTCAATTAGATTTGAAAACATCGCCAAGAAAACCGGTTAATCTGCGGATATGCACTATGCTTTACCATTACATTTAAAGTAAATTACACATTGTAATGCATGTGGTGACCGTGGTAGTGTGCTGACCTACCAGCAGGAGTGGGCAGTTGTGGAAATGGTGAGGGCCAGGAATGACATATGGCTGTCTGAAATAAAGCAGGCCATTGAGGAGAATGATGACACCTTTGCCAATGTGCATCCATCAGCCTACTAATAATCACCTGCCTTTTGAAGAGGCAGCAGGTATCTATGGAACACATTTACCTGGTGCCTTTTGAGAGGAACAACCACCAGATAAAACAGCTGTATGAGTATGTTCAGGTACAGCACTATATACTGTATCACTGTTACTATGTGATGCACATGCTACTTCACAATACATTACTGGAACTATACTATAAAAGCACTAAAGATGGTGTGGTAGGACGTAGGCCATGACTTGGATCCTACAACGCTGCACACCTCATTGTGTTTCTCAGTGACATTGAGCAGGCCTGTCAAGGTGAAGGGGTCACCTATGTCATTGTATGGGACGATGTCAGGTTCCACCATGCAGAGGTGGTTCAGGTATGGTTTCAGGCCCATCCCTGATTCGTGACCCTATACCTGCCCCCATACTCTCCTTTCCTCAACCCTATTGGGGAATTTTTCAGCATGAAGGTGTATGATGTCCTGCAATGCATGAACAATGAGGACATTCACTATGATGTGGATGAGAATTTATAGCCAAATGCTCAAGACAGGCTTGATGCAAATTAATGCGTGCTAAAGGTTGTTAAATTTTCATTCATTTTATTTGTTTCATTTTTGCATGAATTATGTGTAGAGGATGTCTTCATTGATCACCTTTGATTGCACATTGGATAGATATTATGGAAATTATAGATCTTCTTTCAGTTTTGTTGGGTAATGTAAGTGTATTGCCTAATGTGAAAACGGTGTAATTTACAGTACAGTAGCATATTACTTTCAGCACTTCTAAGGGCGATTTGAAACACATATCTTGCATTGTTTGCTATTGGATTAACTGGTAGTTAAAATGACTAAATTGAAAATATAGTATGTTGTGTTTTGGTGATTAAACCAATGTTCTCATTACATTTCAGAATGAACTTATATTTTGAATTAATGGATGTGTGGTGATAGATGTTTACAATCAAAATTAATGTACAATGACAGGTTTTGAATGAAAGACTGGCTGCGTTATAAGTGTGACCAGTTTGGAGTTTTGTACTAAGAGTCATGAAAATGTACCACGTATGGGTGAAAATAAAACCAAAACGATTTTAAAAAATGAGAACCTTTGCATGTAGTGTGATAAAACACGTTTGTGTGCGTGAATGTTTGTGTGTGTCTGTGTGTGTGCATGTTGATGTGTATGACTGTCTGTGTGTGTGTGTGTGTGTGTGTGTGTGTGTGTGTGTGTGTGTGTGTGTGTGTAGGCATTTGGATTTGATGTTTAACAAACATATAGATGAGCTGGTTAAGAAGATAAGATTTAAAGTTGGCTTTTTTTACGGAAACAGGTCGTGCCTTTCTCTAAGCACTAGGAAGCAGATTATTCAGTCAACCTTTTTATCTGTTCTTGATTATGGTGATATTATTTATCAAAGTGCAGCTGCTACTACTCTTAACCCTTTGGATGCCATCTACCATAGTGCCCTTTGTTTAATAACAGGAGACAGATTTGATACTCATCAACGCATACTGTATCAAAAGGTTGGCTGGCCTTTGCTAAAGACTCCACTGAAGATAGTGTTATAATAAGGTCAAAACAATGACAATTACGTTTATTCTTAAAAATGTATCATAAAAAATGTCACACTTCATACAGTTTACAAAAAAAAACATTTCATAAAAGCGTTAAGAAATGTTGCATCAAGCAGAACTCTTTCCTGGACATTGAGGCAAAATTGTGCCATAGTTTGTAATAAAAACAATTAAAAATATTTATAAAAAAATCAAGCAAACTTCTACGATGTGTATCATCTAATAGTAGCATATGAAGTAATACAATATAATAGAAACACAATAACTAGTACCTTGAGGTTGCCTACTTCAGAAATACATATATTTTTTAAAGATCTGGTACTCAGAAATATTAACGATTTTACTTAAGAAATATTAAACTTATAAAATGTTCAACTATATTATTATATACTATTATAAACTGGTTAGTTTGGGTCTTGGATGCTGACTGACTGAAACTGCATTTCAGAAGTGAATACTGTATATCAGACAATATACCACGGGTATGGCGTAAAAAATACTATTTATGTTGGTAACCAGTTTCTAATAGCAATCAGGCCAATATACCACGGCATATCCGCTTTGTGTCAAGAACAGCCCTTAGCCGTAGTATAAACCACACAGTTTATAATGGCCAATATTCCACACCCCCTCAAGCTTTATGGCACTTATTTTGAATATATGGGTTTTTGTCAAACTTGTTGAGTTCAGGTCTTCTTGGTTCTGGGTTTGTTGTGTTCAGGTCTTCTTGGTTCTGGGTTTGTTGTGTTCAGGTCTTCTTGGTTCTGGGTTTGTTGTGTTCAGGTCTTCTTGGTTCTGGGTTTGTTGTGTTCAGGTCTTCTTGGTTCTGGGTTTGTTGACTGCCTTGACTGTAGATCACAGAGGGGTCCTCCTCAGCTGATTGTGCTGCTGCAGGTCTGAAGAGAGAGAAAACAGAAATGAAATAAAGGATGCGTCCCAAATGTTGGCACCCTATACCCTTTATAGTGCACTGCCTTTGTAGTGCACTAAATAGGAATATGATGCCATTTGGAACGCAAAATGAGCAGTTCCTCAAAACCATCATTACATCAATACATGTCATAGTAATTTTCTTGAGATGTCCATTGTTGGGTTCGTAGTTTAAGGAAATGACATCACTAGTGGTCACTATGGGTCAACTGTTTTCCTTATTGATGACATCTCCTACAATAAGCAGCAGCATATGAATTACCTTAATGCAGAATATGCTTACTGGGTGGCAGCAGTGGGGTGGTTGAAGTTCACAGCAGCGTACTGGACATCCTCGTCCTGTTTCTGGGGTTGAGGCAGTTTGACGGTGGAGTACAGAGGGACTTCCTGGTTTTTGGAGCGAGAGAAGTGGACGCTGGTGTAGTGAACAACATCCTGGTCTACGGTGGCTGCTGTCTGTGTTGCAGTCGGGGTCATGACCATGCCTGAGATGTTGTCATACACTGGACTAGAGTCTCCCCCTGGTGGGAGAAAGAGGACAGACAACATGAGGAGTGGAAATGTTCCACAAAGCAATACCCAGACATCACAGTCATCTTCTGATTCCAACAGACTCACCTGTCCATTTTCTGCTATATTTACAATTACTATTTGCAGGCGCTTTTACCAGGGAAATCAAATAAGAGGGCTTTTTTTTTTGAGGGGATAACGAGTTTTTTTTTTTGTCTGGGGTGGTAGGGGAGAAGGGGGGATGGATTATATTTTTCCGACGTGTTAGAGGTAATGTGTCTCTTGGTTGTCAGAGGTGGATTTGGAGGCCTTCTTCCTGTTTGTTAACTAATTAATTAATCAATCAATCAATGTTACTAAAGTTAAATAATAAATAATAAATAATACAATTCACTCACCTAAACCACGTGAAGCCAGAGAGACAGAGGATGAGAACCAGAACAACCACTATGATTCCAACAGCTGTAGTCATAACTGAGGTTTGTTTCCCTGTAATATAATATGGATGATGTGAGTACATGGCATGATATAATAAACTAAAAATAAACTTAAATACAGGACATTAATGCAATACTTGTTAAGGGATCTTATAACATTACTTTTACATTTTAGTCATTTAGCAGACGCTCTTATCCAGAGCGACTTACAGTTAGTGAGTGCATCATTTTTTTTTTCATACTGGCCCCCCGTGAGAATCGAACCCACAACCCTGGCGTTGCAAGCGCCATGCTCTACCAACTGAGCTACATCCCTGCCGGCCATTCCCTCCCCTACCCTGGACGACGCTGGGCCAATTGTGCGCCGCCCCTTGAGGTCTCCCGGTCTAGTGGCACAGCTAGCACTCGCGATGCAGTGCCTTAGACCACTGCGCCACTCGGGAGATTCAAAAATATAACCCAATGTATAGTTATAAACTAAGGAGTAATAACACAAAGTATAATGATTAAGATTAGATTGAAACATGTAGTTTTGTATTGAAGTATTGAAGATGAATCTTGACCTGCTACAATGATCATCAGAGCTGTAGAGTTCTTAGATGCTATTTTATTCCGGGCCTCACAGTAGTATTCTCCTCTGTCCTCAGAGCTGATGTTAGTGATATTGTAACTCTGTCCTGATGCTTTTGGTGAGATTACGTTCTTCTTGTACCAGGTGTATTTGTCCACAGGTGGGTTGGCATCACTGCTGCAGGTCAGAGTTACTGAACTGCCCTCCACTATTTCGCCAGAGGGACTGACTGACACTGAGCTGTCCTTTGGGCCATCTGGCAGACAATATGTATCAACACATTGTTCATACATATTGCTTTACATGAGGAGCATCATGGAACTTACACTTATGATTGAAATAATTGAAATATTAATATAAATATGTGTAACTTAGAAAATAATGTAACAATACAGTGTTTGTGTAGTACCAGAGTAGTGAGATGAGTACAATCATGGAACTTGGACATAGATTGAAATAATAGATAGATAGAATAGATAAGAGAAGATGTTACTAAAAGAATACAACTGGAGATGGATCACACATACTCACATCTGACAGTGAGAGTCTCTTCAGGAGAGGGGAGATCCTCATGGCCTTCTACAGCACAGGAGTATCTGCCTGCATCCTCACTGCTGACTGGGTTTAGGAACAGACTGTTAGATTGGTTGGTTACATGTCCGTTCTTGTACCAGATGTAGGTGGGGTTGGGGTTGTCACTCAGAGTACAGGTGGTGGTGCTTCAGGTCAGTGTCACCTTCTGTCCCTCTGTCACAGTGGCAGGAGTCACCTTCACCTGCAGACCTAAATGAAAGGGGATTAAAACACATATCATGAAGTAATAGTTTGCAGTATTGATAAGATGTGACATGCAGTGTTACCTGTGACAGTCTGAGATGTTCCAGGAAGGTGGGCTCCCAGTTTGTCTGATCTGTTATGACTCTTAACTTATACTCAGCTGAATCCTCCTCTCTCAGGTCTGTGATTCTCAGGGTGGAGTCA
Organism: Coregonus clupeaformis; assembly: GCF_020615455.1. Classification (NCBI taxonomy): domain Eukaryota; kingdom Metazoa; phylum Chordata; class Actinopteri; order Salmoniformes; family Salmonidae; genus Coregonus; species Coregonus clupeaformis. The sequence continues at coordinate 54,145 of NW_025535597.1, forward strand.
CTCTGCATATTTCTCAGGGACTCCACGACCTCCATATCCCGGGCTCAGGATTTGTGGCGCCTCATCAAGTTTTCCTTTTGTATACCAGTTTGTTTCGAGACTGTATGACCACTGGGATATGTATAAGAGCAGGTGACCCCTTCAAGGTACAGATACTCTGATGGGTGTAAGTCACGTGGAAATAACTGTGACCCCCAACATCTGAAACACAAGTACATTTTTTCAAATGGAGTACATATTTTCAACTGTCAACATCCAGTAATCGAAATGAAATAGCAGCCCTATTTCATGTCTGTTTCACTGCACATCAACACTGACCAATGATGTATTGGATGATTTTGTAAGACTTTAAAAAGTGTATTAGTCACACTCACACACTGCAGGAGAATTGATGCCTTTTACAGCACAGTAGAAGCTGTCTTCAGTTTTTAAGTAGACTGAGTATGAGAGGGAGGAGTCCTCTTGTACAATCTTACTGTTCCTGTACCAGATGTAGGTGGGGTTGGGGTTGTCAGTCAGAGTACAGGTGGTGCTACAGGTCAGTGTCGTTGACCACCATGTAGTGGTCACCTTCACCTGCAGGTCTGGAGTAGATAACAACATTAAATACCTCAATTACCTGTTGTCTAGTTCAAATGAGGCAGGAGTGGACGTTCTCAAATCATCAATTCAGACATTCCTATTTTACGCATACTTTCATATTATTTATATTATTTAAATACAAATTAAGACAATTTTCCAGAACCAATTAAACAGATCAGCACTATATATAACATCACTGTACCTGTAACAGACAAAGTGACTCCAGGATCCCTTCGGTCTGATCTGTAATAAATCTGAACTTGTACGTAGTGGAGTCACTCTCTCTCAGGTCTGTGATTGTCAGGGTGTGGCCATTCTTCTTATCTCTATGGTACGTCACACGACCTTTGTATACTGGGTCATCACTCAGACTCACATAATTCTCCACAGCAACAATTTTGGTGAACCAGAAGGTTGTTGTGACTTTATACCAACTGGGATATGTGTAAGAGCAGGACAGTTCCACTGATGACCCCTTCAAGGTACAAATACTGTGGTGTTAGTCACACTCCAGCCATTCTGCCCCAGTACAGCTGAAACACAGTTAGACATCACAAGGACATTACATTAACTTCGATGTCCTTTGACTCACACTAACACTTTGTTCCCGTAGTAGCTGAGTTGAGACATAGATACTCTTTGGTTGAGTGTGAATGGAAACCGTTTAAAGTGAAGCGGACACGCCAAATGTGTCACTAGTAGAACATGAAAATGTTTTGCTTTTAGAAATATCTGTAGATTGACAAACCAGGCAACTAAAGATACGAATGAGACCATACCTGCTACAGACCAGAGAAAGACCACCAACACACTTCCTGCTGTTCTCAAGGCCATTGTTGCATCTCCCACCCTGCAGTCTTAGAAACATAAACAACAGCTCACTCTATAGCTGGTGAATAACTACACCTGATACATTGAAGTATAAACTGGAAATGGGGTACAGGGCCTCATTACTGAAAATGAACCAGGCTCATATTGTGTTGAGTTGTATTGTGCTATATGGTTGTCTATGTGATTACTGTCTGTCTGTTAGTCTATTGCACTATATATGTATGTATGTATGTATGTACAGTTGAAGTTGGAAGTTTACATACCCCTTAGCCAAATACATTTAAACTCAGTTTTTCACAATTCCTTACATTTAATCCTAGTAAATATTCCCTGTCTTAGGTCAGTTAGGATCACCACTTTATTTTAATAATGTGAAATGTCAGAATAATAGTAGAGAGAATGATTTATTTCAGGTTTTATTTATTTCATCACATTCACAGTGGGTCAGAAGTTTACATACACTCAATTAGTTTTTTGTAGCATTGCCTTAAAATTGTTTAACTTGGGATAAATGTTTGGGTAGCCTTCCACAAGCTTCCCACAATAAGTTAGGTGAATTTTTGGCCCATTCCTCCTGACAGAGCTGGTGTAACTGAGTCAGGTTTGTAGGCCTCCTTGCTCGCACATGCTTTTTTTAGTTCTGCCTACAAATGTTCTATAGGATTGAGGTCAGGGCCTTGTGATGGCCACTCCAATACCTTAACTTTGTTGTCCTTAAGCCATTTTGCCACAACTTTGGAATTATGCTTGGGGGTCATTGTCCATTTGGAAGACCCATTTGCAACCAAGCTTTAACTTCCTGATTGATGTCTTGAGATGTTGCTTCAATATATCCACATAATTTTCCTTCCTCATGATGCCATCTATTTTGTGAAGTGCACCAGTCCCTCCTGCAGCAAAGCACCCCCACAGCATGATGCTGCCACCTCTGTGCTTCACGGTTGAAATGGTGTTCTTTGGCTTGCAAGCTTCCCCCTTTTTCCTCCAAACATAATGATGGTCATTATGGCCAATCAGTTCTATTTTTGTTTCATCAGACCAGAGGACATTTCTCCAAAAAGTACGATCTTTGTCCCCATGTGCAGTTGCAAACCGTAGTCTGGCTTTTTTATGGCGGTTTTGGAGCAGTGGCTTCTTCCTTGCTGAGCGGCCTTTCAGGTTATGTCGATATAGGACTCGTTTTACTGTGGATATAGATACTTTTGTACCTGTTTCCTCCAGCATCTTCACAAGGTCCTTTGCTGTTATTCTGGGATTGATTTGCACTTTTCGCACCAAAGTACGTTAATCTCTAGGAGACAGAACGCGTCTCCTTCATGAGCGATATGACGGCTGCGTGGTCCCATGGTGTTTATACTTGCGTACTATTGTTTGTACAGATGAACGTGGTACCTTCAGGTGGTTGGAAATTGCTCCCAAGGATCAACCAGACTTGTGGAGGTCTACCATTTTTTTTCTGAGGTCTTGGCTGATTTATTTTGATTTTCCCAATATGTCAAGCAAAGAGGCACTTAGTTTGAAGGTAGGCCTTGAAATAGCTGCTATCCATATTGTCTAATGTAGCCTGTTGTCCATATATAGTCTAATGTAGACTGTTATCAATATATAGTCTAATGTATTCTGCTATCCATATATAGTCTAATGTAGCATGTTATCCATATGTAGTCCAATGTAGCCTGTTATCCATATATAGTCTAATGTATTCTGTTATCCATATATAGTCTATGGTAGCATGTTACACATATATTGTCTAATGTAGCCTGTTATCCATATATAGTCCAATGTAGCCTGTTATCCATGTATAATCTAATGTAGCCTGTTATCCATATATAGTCTAATGAGGCATGTTATCCATATATAGTCTAATCTAGCCTGCTATACATATATAGTCTAATGTATTCTGCTATCCATATATAGTCTAATGTAGCCTGCTATCCATATATAGTCTAATGTAGCCTGCTATCCATATATAGTTAAATGTAGCCTGTTATCTATATATAATCTAATCTGGGTTTGTTGTGTTCAGGTCTTCTTGGTTCTGGGTTTGTTGTGTTCAGGTCTTCTTGGTTCTGGGTTTGTTGTGTTCAGGTCTTCTTGGTTCTGGGTTTGTTGTGTTCAGGTCTTCTTGGTTCTGGGTTTGTTGACTGCCTTGACTGTAGATCACAGAGGGGTCCTCCTCAGCTGATTGTGCTGCTGCAGGTCTGAAGAGAGAGAAACAGAAATGAAACAAAGGATGCGTCCCAAATGTTGGCACCCTATACCCTTTATAGTGCACTGCCTTTGTAGTGCACTAAATAGGGAATATGATGCCATTTGGAACGCAAAATGAGCAGTTCCTCAAAACCATCATTACATCAATACATGTCATAGTAATTTTCTTGAGATGTCCATTGTTGGGTTCGTAGTTTAAGGAAATGACATCACTAGTGGTCACTATGGGTCAACTGTTTTCCTTATTGATGACATCTCCTACAATAAGCAGCAGCATATGAATTACCTTAATGCAGAATATGCTTACTGGGTGGCAGCAGGGGGGTGGTTGAAGTTCACAGCAGCGTACTGGACATCCTCGTCCTGTTTCTGGGGTTGAGGCAGTTGGACGGTGGAGTACAGAGGGACTTCCTGGTTTTTGGAGCGAGAGAAGTGGACGCTGGTGTAGTGAACAACATCCTGGTCTACGGTGGCTGCTGTCTGTGTTGCAGTAGGGGTCATGACCATGCCTGAGATGTTGTCATACACTGGACTAGAGTCTCCCTGGTGGAGAAAGAGGACAGACAACATGAGGAGTGGAAATGTTCCACAAAGCAATACCCAGACATCACAGTCATCTTCTGATTCCAACAGACTCACCTGTCCATTTTCTGCTATATTTACATTTACATTTACGTCATTTAGCAGACGCTCTTATCCAGAGCGACTTACAAATAGGTGCATTCACCTTATAGCCAGTGGGATAACCACTTTACAATGTTTTTTTTTTTTTTTTTTTTTGGGGGGTGGTTGGAGTAAAGGGGGGGTAGAAGGATTACTTTATCCTATCCCAGGTATTCCTTAAAGAGGTGGGGTTTCAAATGTCTCCGGAAGGTGGTGAGTGACTCCGCTGTCCCTGCTATATCTCTTGTGTCTCTTGGGTCAGAGGTGGATTTGGAGGCCTTCTTCCTGTTTGTTAACTAATGAATTAATCAATCAATCAATGTTACTAAAGTTAAATAATAAATAATAAATAATACAATTCACTCACCTAAACCACGTGAAGCCAGAGAGACAGAGGATGAGAACCAGAACAACCACTATGATTCCAACAGCTGTAGTCATAACTGAGGTTTGTTTCCCTGTAATATAATATGGATGATGTGAGTACATGGCATGATATAATAAACTAAAAATAAACTTAAATACAGGACATTAATGCAATACTTGTTAAGGGATCTTATAACATTACTTTTACATTTTAGTCATTTAGCAGACGCTCTTATCCAGAGCGACTTACAGTTAGTGAGTGCATCATTTTTTTTTTTTTTCATACTGGCCCCCCGTGAGAATCGAACCCACAACCCTGGCGTTGCAAGCGCCATGCTCTACCAACTGAGCTACATCCCTGCCGGCCATTCCCTCCCCTACCCTGGACGACGCTGGGCCAATTGTGCGCCGCCCCTTGAGGTCTCCCGGTCTAGTGGCACAGCTAGCACTGCGATGCAGTGCCTTAGACCACTGCGCCACTCGGGAGATTCAAAAATATAACCCAATGTATAGTTATAAACTAAGGAGTAATAACACAAAGTATAATGATTAAGATTAGATTGAAACATGTAGTTTTGTATTGAAGTATTGAAGATGAATCTTGACCTGCTACAATGATCATCAGAGCTGTAGAGTTCTTAGATGCTATTTTATTCCGGGCCTCACAGTAGTATTCTCCTCTGTCCTCAGAGCTGATGTTAGTGATATTGTAACTCTGTCCTGATGCTTTTGGTGAGATTACGTTCTTCTTGTACCAGGTGTATTTGTCCACAGGTGGGTTGGCATCACTGCTGCAGGTCAGCCACTGAACTGCCCTCCACTATTTCGCCAGAGGGACTGACTGACACTGAGCTGTCCTTTGGGCCATCTGGCAGACAATATGTATCAACACATTGTTCATACATATTGCTTTACATGAGGAGCATCATGGAACTTACACTTATGATTGAAATAATTGAAATATTAATATAAATATGTGTAACTTAGAAAATAATGTAACAATACAGTGTTTGTGTAGTACCAGAGTAGTGAGATGAGTACAATCATGGAACTTGGACATAGATTGAAATAATAGATAGATAGAATAGATAAGAGAAGATGTTACTAAAAGAATACAACTGGAGATGGATCACACATACTCACATCTGACAGTGAGAGTCTCTTCAGGAGAGGGGAGATCCTCATGGCCTTCTACAGCACAGGAGTATCTGCCTGCATCCTCACTGCTGACTGGGTTTAGGAACAGACTGTTAGATTGGTTGGTTACATGTCCGTTCTTGTACCAGATGTAGGTGGGGTTGGGGTTGTCACTCAGAGTACAGGTGGTGGTGCTTCAGGTCAGTGTCACCTTCTGTCCCTCTGTCACAGTGGCAGGAGTCACCTTCACCTGCAGACCTAAATGAAAGGGGATTAAAACACATATCATGAAGTAATAGTTTGCAGTATTGATAAGATGTGACATGCAGTGTTACCTGTGACAGTCTGAGATGTTCCAGGGAAGGTGGGCTCCCAGTTTGTCTGATCTGTTATGACTCTTAACTTATACTCAGCTGAATCCTCCTCTCTCAGGTCTGTGATTCTCAGGGTGGAGTCACTCTGCATATTTCTCAGGGACTCCACACGACCTCCATATCCCGGGCTCAGGATTTGTGGCGCCTCATCAAGTTTTCCTTTTGTATACCAGTTTGTTTCGGAGACTGTATGACCACTGGGATATGTATAAGAGCAGGTGACCCCTTCAAGGTACAGATACTCTGATGGGTGTAAGTCACGTGGAAATAACTGTGACCCCCAACATCTGAAACACAAGTACATTTTTCAAATGGAGTACATATTTTCAACTGTCAACATCCATTAATCGAAATGAAATAGCAGCCCTATTTCATGTCTGTTTCACTGCACATCAACACTGACCAATGATGTATTGGATGATTTTGTAAGACTTTAAAAAGTGTATTAGTCACACTCACACACTGCAGGAGAATTGATGCCTTTTACAGCACAGTAGAAGCTGTCTTCAGTTTTTAAGTAGACTGAGTATGAGAGGGAGGAGTCCTCTTGTACAATCTTACTGTTCCTGTACTAGATGTAGGTGGGGTTGGGGTTGTCAGTCAGAGTACAGGTGGTGCTACAGGTCAGTGTCGTTGACCACCATGTAGTGGTCACCTTCACCTGCAGGTCTGGAGTAGATAACAACATTAAATACCTCAATTACCTGTTGTCTAGTTCAAATGAGGCAGGAGTGGACGTTCTCAAATCATCAATTCAGACATTCCTATTTTACGCATACTTTCATATTATTTATATTATTTAAATACAAATTAAGACAATTTTCCAGAACCAATTAAACAGATCAGCACTATATATAACATCACTGTACCTGTAACAGACAAAGTGACTCCAGGATCCCTTCGGTCTGATCTGTAATAAATCTGAACTTGTACGTAGTGGAGTCACTCTCTCTCTCAGGTCTGTGATTGTCAGGGGTGTGGCCATTCTTCTTATCTCTATGGTACGTCACACGACCTTTGTATACTGGGTCATCACTCAGACTCACATAATTCTCCACAGCAACAATTTTGGTGAACCAGAAGGTTGTTGTGACTTTATACCAACTGGGATATGTGTAAGAGCAGGACAGTTCCACTGATGACCCCTTCAAGGTACAAATACTGTGGTGTTAGTCACACTCCAGCCATTCTGCCCCAGTACAGCTGAAACACAGTTAGACATCACAAGGACATTACATTAACTTCGATGTCCTTTGACTCACACTAACACTTTGTTCCCGTAGTAGCTGAGTTGAGACATAGATACTCTTTGGTTGAGTGTGAATGGAAACCGTTTAAAGTGAAGCGGACACGCCAAATGTGTCACTAGTAGAACATGAAAATGTTTTGCTTTTAGAAATATCTGTAGATTGACAAACCAGGCAACTAAAAGATACGAATGAGACCATACCTGCTACAGACCAGAGAAAGACCACCAACACACTTCCTGCTGTTCTCAAGGCCATTGTTGCATCTCCCACCCTGCAGTCTTAGAAACATAAACAACAGCTCACTCTATAGCTGGTGAATAACTACACCTGATACATTGAAGTATAAACTGGAAATGGGGTACAGGGCCTCATTACTGAAAATGAACCAGGCTCATATTGTGTTGAGTTGTATTGTGCTATATGGTTGTCTATGTGATTACTGTCTGTCTGTTAGTCTATTGCACTATATATGTATGTATGTATGTATGTACAGTTGAAGTTGGAAGTTTACATACCCCTTAGCCAAATACATTTAAACTCAGTTTTTCACAATTCCTTACATTTAATCCTAGTAAATATTCCCTGTCTTAGGTCAGTTAGGATCACCACTTTATTTTAATAATGTGAAATGTCAGAATAATAGTAGAGAGAATGATTTATTTCAGGTTTTATTTATTTCATCACATTCACAGTGGGTCAGAAGTTTACATACACTCAATTAGTTTTTTGTAGCATTGCCTTAAAATTGTTTAACTTGGGATAAATGTTTCGGGTAGCCTTCCACAAGCTTCCCACAATAAGTTAGGTGAATTTTGGCCCATTCCTCCTGACAGAGCTGGTGTAACTGAGTCAGGTTTGTAGGCCTCCTTGCTCGCACATGCTTTTTTAGTTCTGCCTACAAATGTTCTATAGGATTGAGGTCAGGGCCTTGTGATGGCCACTCCAATACCTTAACTTTGTTGTCCTTAAGCCATTTTGCCACAACTTTGGAATTATGCTTGGGGTCATTGTCCATTTGGAAGACCCATTTGCAACCAAGCTTTAACTTCCTGATTGATGTCTTGAGATGTTGCTTCAATATATCCACATAATTTTCCTTCCTCATGATGCCATCTATTTTGTGAAGTGCACCAGTCCCTCCTGCAGCAAAGCACCCCCACAGCATGATGCTGCCACCTCTGTGCTTCACGGTTGAAATGGTGTTCTTTGGCTTGCAAGCTTCCCCCTTTTTCCTCCAAACATAATGATGGTCATTATGGCCAATCAGTTCTATTTTTGTTTCATCAGACCAGAGGACATTTCTCCAAAAAGTACTATCTTTGTCCCCATGTGCAGTTGCAAACCGTAGTCTGGCTTTTTTATGGCGGTTTTGGAGCAGTGGCTTCTTCCTTGCTGAGCGGCCTTTCAGGTTATGTCGATATAGGACTCGTTTTACTGTGGATATAGATACTTTTGTACCTGTTTCCTCCAGCATCTTCACAAGGTCCTTTGCTGTTATTCTGGGATTGATTTGCACTTTTCGCACCAAAGTACGTTAATCTCTAGGAGACAGAACGCGTCTCCTTCATGAGCGATATGACGGCTGCGTGGTCCCATGGTGTTTATACTTGCGTACTATTGTTTGTACAGATGAACGTGGTACCTTCAGGTGGTTGGAAATTGCTCCCCAAGGATCAACCAGACTTGTGGAGGTCTACCATTTTTTTCTGAGGTCTTGGCTGATTTATTTTGATTTTCCCAATATGTCAAGCAAAGAGGCACTTAGTTTGAAGGTAGGCCTTGAAATAGCTGCTATCCATATTGTCTAATGTAGCCTGTTGTCCATATATAGTCTAATGTAGACTGTTATCAATATATAGTCTAATGTATTCTGCTATCCATATATAGTCTAATGTAGCATGTTATCCATATGTAGTCCAATGTAGCCTGTTATCCATATATAGTCTAATGTATTCTGTTATCCATATATAGTCTATGGTAGCATGTTACACATATATTGTCTAATGTAGCCTGTTATCCATATATAGTCCAATGTAGCCTGTTATCCATGTATAATCTAATGTAGCCTGTTATCCATATATAGTCTAATGAGGCATGTTATCCATATATAGTCTAATCTAGCCTGCTATACATATATAGTCTAATGTATTCTGCTATCCATATATAGTCTAATGTAGCCTGCTATCCATATATAGTCTAATGTAGCCTGCTATCCATATATAGTTAAATGTAGCCTGTTATCTACATATAATCTAATTTAGCCTGCTATCCATATATAGTCGAATGTAGCCTGTTATCCATAGATAGTCTAATGTAGCCTGTTATCTATATATAGTCTAATGTAGCCCGTTATCCATGTAGTCTAATGTAGCCTGTTATCCATATATAGTCAAAGGTAGCATGTTATCAATATATAGCCAAATGTAGCCTGTTATCTATATAAAGTCTAATGTAGCCTACTATCCATATATAGTCGAATGTAGCCTGTTATCCATATATAGTCTAATGTAGCCTGTTATCTATGTATAGTCTAATGTAACCTCTTCTCAATATAGTCTAATGTAACCTGTTATCCATATATAGTCTATTGTAGCCTGTTATCCATATATAGTCTATTGTAGCCTGTTATCCATATCTAGTCTAATGTAGCCTTTTATCCATATATAGTCTAATGTAGCATGTTATCCATTTATAGTCTAATGTAGCCTGTTATCCATATATAGTCTAATGTAGCCTGTTATCCATATATAATCTAATGCAGCCTGTTATCCATATATTGTCAAATGTAGCCTGCTATTTATGTATAGTCTAATGTAGCATGTTATCCATATATAGTCTAATGTAGCCTGTTATCTATACATAGTATAATGTAGCCTGTTATCCATATATAGTCTAATGTATCCTGTTATCCATATATAGTCTATTGTAGCCTGTTATCCATATCTAGTCTAATGTTGCCTTTTATCCATATATAGTCTAATGTAGCCTGTTATCCATTTATAGTCTATTGTAGCCTGTTATCTATGTATAGTCTAATGTAGCCTGTTATCGATATATAGTCTAATGTAGCCTGTTATCTCTATATAGTCTAATGTAGCCTGTTATCCATGTGGTCTAATGTAGCCTGTTATCCACATATAGTCAAAGGTATCCTGTTATCCATAAATAGTCAAAGGTAGCCTGTTATCCATATATAGTCTAATGTAGCCTGTTATCCATATATAGTCTAATGTATTCTGTTATCCATATATAGTCTAATGTAGCATGTTATTCATATATAGTCTAATGTAGCATGTTATCTATATATAGTCTAATGTAGCCTGTTTTCCATATATAATCTAATGTAGCCTGTTATCCATATAGTCTAATGTAGCCTGTTATCCATATATAGTCAAAGGTAGCCTGTTATCTATATATAGTCTAATGTAGCCTGTTATATATATATAGTCTAATGTAGCCTGTTATCCATATATATTCTAATGTAGCCTGTTATCCATATAGTCTAATGTAGCCTGTTATCCATATATAGTCAAAGGTTGCCTGTTATCTATATATAGTCTAATGTAGCCTGTTATCTATATATAGTCTAATGTAGCCTGATATCCATATATAGTCTAATGTAATCTGTTATCCAAATATATAGTCTAATGTAGCATGTTATCTATATATAATGTAATGTAGCCTGTCGTCCAGATACTGTAATGTGAATATAAACTGCATATATTGTCAATATAAAGAAGTATAGAATTATATATTATAACTATTAACTAGTAATTTTTAGGATCTCTGTTTAAAGAACTCTGATTGGTCTATCTAGGACAGGAAGTTAGGACAGGAAAATGACGCTTAGTGTGATCTAAACCAACAAAACCACAACCCACCATCACTGTGTCTCATGTTAATACTACTCCTAAACACAACCCACCATCACTGTGTCTCATGTTAATACTACTCCTAAACACAACCCACCATCACTGTGTCTCATGTTAATACTACTCCTAAACACAACCCACCATCACTGTGTCTCATGTTAATACTACTCCTAAACACAACCCACCATCACTGTGTCTCATGTTAATACTACTCCTAAACACAACCCACCATCACTGTGTATCAGGTTAATACTACTCCTAAACACAACCCACCATCACTGTGTCTCATGTTAATACTACTCCTAAACACAACCCACCATCACTGTGTTTCATGTTAATACTACTCCTAAACACAACCCACCATCACTGTGTCTCATGTTAATACTACTCCTAAACACAACCCACCATCACTGTGTCTCATGTTAATACTACTCCTAAACACAACCCACCATCACTGTGTCTCATGTTAATACTACTCCTAAACACAACCCACCATCACTGTATCTCAGGTTAATTCTGCCCATAAACTCATCATTCTTACTCTTACTGTTACTCATAATTCAGGCCATTTTCTAAAAAGTCCCCACTATATTATATTCTTCTCATCACCATGCCCATAACAGAGGAATATGGTTCATGGATACAGACATATAACAATAAAATATACATATTTTAAGATATTGTCAAGCATACTTACAGAGTGAAGGGGAGAGAGGTCTTGTGATGAACTTTCTGGCAGTCTAAGGAAACAGACACTGACTGTGAGGTTTTAGGTCTGTGGTTGACACAACTTTGAAGTAGTGAGAGACCATAGAGTTGGATAAAAGACACACTAGCTACAAAGACTGTTTAAGCATTGACATGACATTGTATGCATCCTTTCAGTATGTTTATCGACTGTCATTATACTCTTGGAGGTTGAACAAGAAGAAATTGACAACTTTAAAATGGAGATAGCCCTCAAATGAGCTGCCGATGTTGTAACAGAAGCCAGCATGAAAAGATGCCAAGCTGTGCCCTCTATCCAACTCTATGTCAGGGACCAAGACGCTGATTCAGAGATGGCTTGCTTCCTCATTCACAGAGGCTGTATTCAAGAGCATCGAAACTGTGACGTGTCATGGGTAAATTGTGACTGACTGACTGATCTACAAATCACCTTGCATGATAAATAACTACTTCATATTATTTGTAGATCAGTCAGTCTCGACTTTAAAGTCGGCTGCAATGTCGAACGCGGCCACATTTACATGCTTGACAACCAATGATGTCATACGATATTATAATAACTTTCTACAGTACTGTGGAAATATGTTTAACTTCTGTTTCTTTTTTGTTTTATTTTAAGGTAACAGACGACATAGAATGACAGGATAACCTGCAATATTTAAAAGAAAAAACATTAGTATGTATTGTCTTTAGCTTTGAGCTTATTTACAACATGATGCATACATTACACTGAATCACACTTCATCTAAAATAGATAATAATGCATAATTTTACAATAAAACAAGCGTGATTATGGTATTAATATTCCTTCTCATAAATGCCATTGCTCAATAATGTCTGACAGCAATACAAAGTAAATCATTTTAACACATCAAGATAAACTTGGTCCAAGATTGTACACATTAAAAAGCTGTTATCAATGTTATCAATATCAGTCACTGAGAAAAGTACATTAGGTAATTAAAAAATCTGGAAATGTCAAAACCCCATAGAAAAATAGCAGAAGCATAATCTATCCCATTTATCGTCAATATACATAATTATCATTACAAGGAAAGAGAATTCAACTCCACATTTACTCAAAAGTTAAAGCTATGGAAAACATTCTGGATCTGATAGCAATATGATAGTAGGAGAATAGAGGTGTGAGGCCTAGTTTTGGACTCCATCACATTGTAGAAACATCTCAAGTATGATCAATGGAAACAGGATGCACCTGAGCTCCATTTCTAGTCTCATAGCAAAGCGTCTGAATACTTATGTAAATAAGGTATTTCTGTTTTTATTTTTAATACATTTGCAAAAATGACTGAAAACCTGTTTTCACTTTGTCATTATGGGGTATTGTGTGTGTATGTATTTATTATTTTTATTTAATACATTTTAGAATAAGGCTGTAACAAAAATGTGGACAAAGTCAAGGGGTCTGAATACTTTCCGAATGCGCTGTACACTACAAGGTTTTTGTGAAACTTGTTGTGTTCAGGTCTTCTTGGTTCTGGGTTTGTTGTGTTCAGGTCTACTTGGTTCTTGTTTTGTTGTGTTCAGGTCTTCTAGGTTCTGTGTTTGTTGTGTTCAGGTCTTCTTGGTTCTGGGTTTGTTGTGTTCAGGTCATCTTGGTTCTGGGTTTGTTGTGTTCAGGTCTAATTGGTTCTGGGTTTGTTGTGTTCAGGTCTACTTGGTTCTGGGTTTGTTGTGTTCAGGTCTTCTTGGTTCTGTGTTTGTTGTGTTCAGGTGTTCTTGGTTCTGTGTTTGTTGTGTTCAGGTCTTCTGGGTTCTGGGTTTGTTGTGTTCAGGTCTTCTTGGTTCTGGGTTTGTTGTGTTCAGGTCTTCCTGGTTCTGTGTTTGTTGTGTTCAGGTCTTCCTTGTTCTGGGTTTGTTGTGTTCAGGTCTTCCTGGTTCTGGGTTTGTTGTGTTCAGGTCTTCCTGGTTCTGTGTTTGTTGTGTTCAGGTCTTCCTGGTGATGTGTTTGTTGTGTTCAGGTCTTCCTGGTTCTGTGTTTGTTGTGTTCAGTTCTTCCTGGTTCTGGGTTTGTTGTGTTCAGGTCTTCCTGGTTCTGTGTTAGTTGTGTTCAGGTCTTCCTGGTTCTGTGTTTATTGTGTTCAGGTCTTCCTGGTTCTGTGTTTGTTGTGTTCAGGTCTTCCTGGTTCTGGGTTTGTTGTGTTCAGGTCTTCCTGGTTCTGGGTTTGTTGTGTTCAGGTCTTCCTGGTTATGTGTTTGTTGTGTTCAGGTCTTCCTGGTTCTGTGTTTGTTGTGTTCAGGTCTTCTTGGTTCTGGGTTTGTTGTGTTCAGGTCTTCCTGGTTCTGGGTTTGTTGTGTTCAGGTCTTCCTGGTTCTGTGTTTGTTGTGTTCAGGTCTTCCTGGTTCTAGGTTTGTTGTGTTCAGGTCTTCCTGGTTCTGTGTTTGTTGTGTTCAGGTCTTCCTGGTTCTGGGTTTGTTGTGTTCAGGTCTTCCTGGTTCTGGGTTTGTTGTGTTCAGGTCTTCCTGGTTCTGGGTTTGTTGTGTTCAGGTCTTCCTGGTTCTGGGTTTGTTGTGTTCAGGTCTTCCTGGTTCTGTGTTTGTTGTGTTCAGGTCTTCCTGGTTCTGTGTTTGTTGTGTTCAGGTCTTCCTGGTTCTGGGTTTGTTGTGTTCAGGTCTTCCTGGTTCTGGGTTTGTTGACTGTACTGTAGAGAACATAGGAGTCCTCCTCAGCTGCTTGTGCTGCGGGTCTGAAGAGAGAAACAAAAATGAAACAAAAGTTGTGTTCCAAATGGTGGCACCCTATACCCGTTATAAAGCACTATCTTTCACCAGGGCCTATGGGCTCAGGATAAAATTAGTGCACTAAATAGGAAATAGGGTGCCATTTGGAACTCATCCGAACTGTTCATCAAAACCATCATCACATCACTCCCTCATTATAGACATGTCATAATAATTGTCTTGAGATGTCCAGAGTGCTACACTTAAAAAATAAACAACATAAAAATATGAATTTTCACTCACCTGAACCACATGAGTCCAGAGAGACAGAGGATGAGAACCAGAACAACCACTATGATTCCAACAGCTGTAGTCATAACTGAGGTTTGTTTCCCTATAATATAATATGGATGTTGTGAGTACATGGCATGATATAATAAACTAAAAATAAACTGAAATACAGGACATTAATGCAATACTTGTTAAGGGATCTTATAACACAATGTATAGATATAAACTAAGGAGTAATAATCCAAAGTATAATGATTAAGATTAAATTTAAACGTAGTTTTTATTGAAGTATTGAAGATGAATCTTGACCTGCTACGGTGATCATCAGAGCTTTAGAGTTGCAAGATGCTATTGTATTCTCAGCCTCACAGTAGTATTCTCCACTTTCCTCATAGCTGAAGTTGAGGATGTTGTAAGTCTGTCCTGATGCTTTTGGTGAGGTTTTGTTCTTCTTGTACCAGGTGTATTTGTCCACAGGTGGGTTGGCATCACTGCTGCAGGTCAGAGTCACTGAACTGCCCTCCACTATTTCACCAGAGGGACTGGCTGACACTGAGGTGTTCTTTGGGCCATCTGGTGTTGAAGGTGACAGAAAATAATCAACTCACATAACATGGAAGGTACCAAGAGATCATGTGCATGATTCTCTGATCAAAAGAGGAGATGGTTCGGTGAACTTACACTGAACGTCCACAAACACAGAAGAGTTGAGACGTCCATATTTATTCCGGGCCTCACAGTAGTATTCTCCACTTTCCTCAGAGCTGATGTTAGTGATGTTGTAACTCTGTCCTGATGCTTTTGGTGAGGTTATGTTCTTCTTGTACCAGGTGTATTTGTCCACAGGTGGGTTGGTGTCACTGCTGCAGGTCAGAGTCACTGAACTGCCCTCCACTATTTCACCAGAGGGACTGGCTGACACTGAGGTGTTCTTTGGTCCATCTAATGTAAAATACAGTGGATTTAAAAAGAGTAAAAATTAGGTAAGTTAAAAATATTATATATACTTTCCACAATTGTACTTTTCCACACAATGACTTTTAAATTCACCCTCTTATTGAAGATGATCAATTCAAGTAGCAAGTGGAGCTAATATCTGTCACTGCAATGTTAACATAGCAAACTAAACATTTAAACCCCATGTACTTACATCTAACATTGAGAGTGTCTTCAGGAGAGGGGAGATCCTCATGGCCTTCCACAGCACAGGAGTATCTTCCTGCATCCTCACTGCTGGCTGGGAATAGGCTATAGACAGGAGAGGAGGTGTTGCTGTTTGGTATAGGCTGTCCATTCTTATACCAACTGTAGGCTGTGATGGGGTCCAGTGTACATTTGGTTCTACATGTCAGTGTGACTCTCGCCCCCTCTGACACAGATGTAGGATCCATCGCCAACACAACATCTAGAGAAAAATGGAAACACATCATTATTCTCCTCCTATATATGTCCTCTTATATGATATACTAGATTTGTTTTTTTCTGTCACATACCACTACTGTGTCTGTATGACTGCCCTTAATAAGGTCATTACAGTAATAGATGTGAGATGAGTGACAGATTACCTGTGACAGTCAGGGAGACAGGTGAGCCAGCAAACTTTCCTCAATAATTATAATTAAACATCACATAGAAATGTATGTATAAACATGATCATTTGTTCAGTGTAACCTGTGACAGTCAGAGTTGTTCCAGTCAAGCTGTATCCCCATCTTGATGTATGTGTGTTGAATATGAACTTGTACTCAGCTGAGTCCTCTTCTCTCAGATCTGTGATTCTCAGGGTGGAGTGACCTCTCTCCTTCTCTCCACCATACTCCACACGACCTGCATACCCTGGGTCTGTGGTTATGTCCTCAGGGATCAACTTATCACTCCACCTAGCACTCTGTTTAGGACTAAACCAGAGTGATGATGTGACGGTATCATAACCACTGCCATAAGTACATGATATGTCCACTGATGACCCCTTCAAGACACAGATTATCCTCTTGGTGTAAGTCACTCTGTTGCAGTCCTGACCCTGGACACCTGAAATATAATGGAATCAGATGAGTACATTATACTGTATTTCCTGACTCTGAATGCCTGAAACATAAAGATTTTTGTTATTTCATTTATTTTATTTTCTAAATGTTTCTTGCCAAGAATATATCAATAGCAAGTTCCACTTTGGAAATATTGTAGTTTACTTCAACAGTGAATGTAAATGGAAGTTTCTGAGCATTTAATAAGTCATCACCAACTTTTCAGTTTACAGGCTTTGTCAGGGTTTAATCCACACTCAAAGACTGCAGGAGACCGGAGATCCTCATGGCCTTTTACAGCACAGGAGTAGCTGTCTTCATAGTTACTGGAGACTGAGTATTTGACCTTGTAGGTGCTCTCATCTAGATGTTGTCCGTTCTTGTACCAGATGTAGGTGGGTTTACCAATCAGGGTACAGGTGGTGCTGCAGGTCAGTGTCTTCCAATACTCCCCTCTTGTCCACATTCCCACAGTCACCTTTAGATCTGAAGTTATGAAACAACAATGGAGAACATCTGTCTGTCAGCACCATTTCAAGGTTCTCACTGAAAATGTAATAAATCATTTGAAGTGGTAACTATACTCTTTATGTCAGATTACAGTACCTGTGACAGAGAGAGTAACATATGAGCCATATGTCAATAATGAGAAGGAATATGATGTTGAATCCTCCTCTCTCAGGTCTGTGATTCTCAGGGTGCAGTCATTCTCCTTGTTCCCACGGTACTCTATACGATCCTCATATTTATCTTGGATTTCAGTCCAGATCAAATTCTTCCATTTATACCATTTGGTTGTCGTGACTGTATAACCTCTAGGATATGTGTAGGAGCAGGACAGCTCCACTGTTGACCCCTTCAAGGTACAGATACTATTCTTGGTGTAGCTCACACTCCAGCCATTCTGACCCAGTACCACTGAAACACAGTCACACAATACAATGGTATCATAATTAAGTCAAGGTCTTTTGGCTCACACTAACAGTAGGGTTTGTCCACAATTTGTTGCCGTAGTTGTTGAGTTGAGTGTGAATGGAAACCACAGATAAGCATCACTCAGTGAGGTGTGAAAGATAACTATTTAAGTGAAGTGGAGACGCCTTACAGAACACACCAGAATAATATTATGATTCTTATCCTTTTAGAAATGTCTGTAGATTGTTAAACAGAGCAACTAAAATATAAGAATGAGACCATACCTGCTACAGACCAGAGAAAGACCACCAACACACTTCCTGCTGTTCTCAAGGCCATTGTTGCATCACCCACCCTGCAGTCTTAGAAACATAAACAACAACTCACTCTATATCTGGTGAATAACTACACCTGATACATTGAAGTATAAACTGTAAATGGGGTACAGGGCCTCATTACTGAAAATGAACAACAACCTCTCCCTCAACGTGACCAAGACAAAGGAGATGATTGTGGACTACAGGAAAAAAAAGAGGACTGAGCACGCCCCCATTCTCATCGACGGGGCTGTAGTGGAACAGGTTGAGAGCTTCAAGTTCCTTGGTGTCCACATCACCAACGAACTATCATGGTCCAAACACACCAAGACAGTCGTGAAGAGGGCACGACAAAGCCTATTCCCCCTCAGGAGACTAAAAAGATTTGGCATGGGTCCTCAGATCCTCAAAAAATTCTACAGCTGCACCATCGAGAGCATCCTGACTGGTTGCATCACCGCCTGGTATGGCAACTGCTTGGCCTCTGACCTCAAGGCACTACAGAGGGTAGTGCGCACGGCCCAGTACATCACTGGGGCAAAGCTTCCTGCCATCCAGGACCTCTATACCAGGCGGTGTCGGAGGAAGGCCCTCAAAATTGTCAAAGACTCCAGCCACCCTAGTCATAGACTGTTCTCTCTGCTACCGCACGGCAAGCGGTACCGAGTGCCAAGTCTAGGTCCAAAAGACTTCTCAACAGCTTCTACCCCCAAGCCATAAGACTCCTGAACAGCTAATCATGGCTACCGGACTATTTGCACTGCCCCCCACCCCATCCTTTTACGCTGCTGCTACTCTGTTAAGTATTTATGCATAGTCACTTTAACTCTACCCACATGTACATATTACCTCAACTACCTCAACTAGCCGGTGCCCCCGCACATTGACTCTGCAACGGTACCCCCCTGTACATATAGCCTCCCTACTGTCACTTTATTTTACTTCTGCTCTTTTTTTCTCAACACTTTTTGTTGTTGTTGTTTTATTCTTACTTTTTTTGTTTAAAATAAATGCACTGTTGGTTAAGGGCTGTAAGTAAGCATTTCACTGTAATGTCTGCACCTGTTGTATTCGGCGCATGTGAGCAATAAAATTTGATTTGATTTTATTTGATTTGAACCAGGCTCACACACACATGTACACACACACACACACACACACACACACACAACCACACACAACCACACACACACCCACCCACAGGGAAGGCCCATAAGGCCCATGGAGTCTGTATCAGATTCTAGAGAAACACACATCCTACACAGTATAGATGTCAACCCTACTCCCTATCAGTCTGGTCCTAAAGGGCCCTCAGCAATACTGAACAAAAATATAAACGCAACATGTAAAGTGTTGGTCCCATGTTTAATGATCTGAAAGAAAAGATTCCAGAAATGTTCTATAGGCACAAAAAGCTTATTTCGCTCAAATGTTGGGCACAAATTTGTTTACATCCCTGTTAGTGAGTATTTCTCCATTGCCAAGATAATATTCCACCTGACAGGTGTGGTATATCAAGAAGCTGATTAAACAGCATGATCATTACGCAGGTGCACCTTGTGCTGGGGAGAATGAAAGTCCACTCTAAAATGTGCAGTTTTGTCACACAACACAATGCCACAGATGTCTCAAGTTTTGAGGGAGAGTGCAATTGGCATGCTGACTGCAGGTCTGTCCACCAGAGATGTTGCCAGATAATTGAATGTTCATTTTTTTATCATTCACGAGAATTTGGCAGCACGTCCAACCGGCCTCACAACCGCAGACAATGTGTATGGCGTCGTGTGGGCGAGCAGTTTGCTGAGGCCCATTGTAGTGCCATTCATCACAAGGATCTGTACATAATTCCTGGAAAGTGAAAATGTCCCAGTTCATCCACGGCCTGCATACTCACAAGACATGTCACCCATTGAGCCTGTTTGCAATGCTCTGGATTGACGTGTACGACGGCGTGTTCCAGTTCTTGCCAAATCCAGCAACTTCTCACAGCCATTGAAGAGGAGTGCGACAACATTCCACATGCCACAATCAACAGCCTGACCAACTCTATGTGAAGGAGATGTGTCGCGCAACATTAGGCAAATAGTGGTCAAACCAGATACTGACTGGTTTTCTAATCCACACCCCTACCTTTTTTTTAAAGGTATCTGTGACTAACATATGCATATCTGTATTCCCAGTCATTTGAAATCCATGGATTAGGGCGTAATTAATTTATTTCAATTGACAAATGTCCTTATATGAACTGTAACTCAGTAAAATCTTTGAAATGATTGCATGCTGTGTTTATATTATTGTTGAGTATAAATCCACTGTGTCTCACACACACACACACACACTGAGCAGGGATTCAAATGTATGTTTGCATGTCTTTTTTACCCTGGTTAATAATCTCATCCCTATGTAGATCAACACTCCTACACTGAGACACTTTATGAACACTGGCCCTGATGGAACAACCAAAACACAGCTCAAATAGTAACAAGACGTAAAATGATACATTACCCTCAAGTATAGGACTTACGACTAAAAACAAATAACCAAAAACTATTTTTCAAGATATTGTCAAGAGTACTTACAGAATGAAGTGAAGGGGAGAGGTCTTGTACAGTGAGTCAACTGACTGGCAGTGTGGGAACTGCTAGTAAGTGTCAGTTCTGTGGTTGATACATATTTAAAGTAGTCGGAACACAAGTAGCTGATACAGAACTGTCCTTTCCTTCCTCTTTAAGACATTAACATGCATGATGACAAGAACAGCATGTGAGAGAAGGGAGGTTACTGTATTAGAGTGGGCCCTAAATTTCTAAAATGGACAAAATGCCATTTCCACTTTTCTTTAATACAGAACCATGTTAACCCCCTAAGGTTAATGTAGCATAATCCAAAAATCGCCATACAGATCTGTCAGTTTAAGGTAGAGATATCTGTTTTTTGTCTCAATCCACAGCGTTCACCTATGTTGCACTTCTGCATCTGTGTTGAAAGGTGACAGAGCTAGACCATGTTTGTCAGACCATGAGACGTCCCGAAAATCGGTCTTCTCATAAAATTTTGCTCTACGAACCCCTCAAGCGTCTTGGGACTCGTCTGAAGTCGGTACAGTCGATCTATAGCATCCAAACATTTTGGGCTACACACTAATGTGTGGAAAGATGAGACTCTCACGAACATGTCTGTTGTTTTTCTCTAGGACGCCCAAAGGCCACACAAGACAAAATTATGGAAGTATATACTGTTCAGTGCCAAAAATAAGGGGTTAAATCCATGTTAAAAATATATATATATTACGATCTTACTTATATCTCTCAGGTATAGGACAGACTGTTAAGCTATGGTTAAACCCAGCACTCAGAGAAACAAAACACGACTAAGGGAGTGGAAGAAACAAAAATTATTTTAATAAAAGTTCAATTTGTCTTAGTCCAAAAACAACTGAAGAAAAGGAACAGAGTGGGCTAGTCGGCTCCGGAGGAAGGAGAGGCTGAGGCAGGCAGGCAGGCAGGCAGGGAGGTTGGGAGGTATGTCTGAACTGAAGACAAAACAAACAACAGGTTAAGGAGAGTAAAGAGCCAGGCTGAAGACAAAGACAATTTAACTCTACTGGTGAGCCAAGTTACCGCTCTAGTAAGAACAACAATCTGGCGCCGGTGGAGAGCCATGCCCAGGAATTAGTAGTGCAGGTTGATGAGAGAATAGGATGCAGCTGCGTAGGCAGGAATCACTGGACACAACCCGCAGCTGCACAGGAGAGGCAGATCCTGAGCACGCCCCCCGATCCACTTCAGACACATACCGGCAGACGCACCAACATAATGGGGACAAACACACATACAGACACAACAGACAAAGAGGGGACAAAACAAGGAGGAAGGGAAACAGAAAAGGGAGAGACAAGCTGCCCACATAACAGTACCCCCCTCAATGGTCGCCACCTGGCGACCCACCAGGCCTGTCAGGGTTGTCGTGATGGAAGTCCGTGATTAGCTGAGGATCCAACACAAAACGCTTAGGGACCCAAGACCTCTCCTCTGGTCCATAACCTTCCCTATCGACTAGGTATTGGAGACCCCTACCCCGCCTCCGAGAGTCCTGGAGCCTACTGACGGTGTAGGCCGGATGGTCGTCAATGATGCGAACAGGTGGAGGTGGATCTGCCGGCGGAAACAAAAGGCTGGAGGACACAGGTTTCAGTTGGGAGACGTGGAAAGTAGGGTGTATCTTCATGGCTGAAGGCAACTTCAAACGAACCACAGCGGGGTTAACGATGGACTCCACCTCAAACGGACCCAGGTACCGAGGAGACAACTTGCGTGATTTGGTACGAAGAGGTATGTTCTTTGATGACAGCCAAACTTCTTGACCAGGATGAAACACAGGTGCGGAAGTCCTGCTCCTATCCGCTGTCGTCTTGTTCCTGTCGGTGGTCCGAAGCAACGCTTCCCGAGCGTCGCTCCACACTCTCTGGCAGCGGCGGAGGTTCTCCTGAACCGAAGGAACAGCCAATTCCTTCTCCTGAGCAGGAAACAGAGGGGGTTGATAACCCATGGTTACTTCGAAGGGTGAAAGGCCAATGGCAGAGGTGGTGAGGAGTTGTGGGCGTACTCTATCCAAGGCAGATGTTTGGCCCAGGATGATGGATGTTGAGCAGCCACACAACGAAGGGTTGCTTCGAGGTCTTGATTGGCTCTTTCTGTTTGACCGTTGGTCTGGGGATGAAACCCTGAGGACAGACTAACGGAAGCACCCAAAGCAGAACAGAAAACCTTCCAAACACGGGAAGTAAACTGTGGGCCTCTATCAGATACGATGTCCACAGGTATTCCATGGGGACGGAATACATGTTGGACTAGGAGGTCCGCTGTCTCACTGGCAGACGGTAATTTTGGTAATGCTATATAGTGAACAGATTTAGAGAATCTGTCCACAATGGTAAGTATAGTATCATTACCTTCAGACTTGGTTAGGCCGGTGACAAAATCCATGGCTATGTGGGACCAGGGACGGCTGGGAACTGGGAGGGGTAGCAGCAGCCCCGAAGGGGACTGATGGGAGGCTTTGCCCCGAGCACAGGTTGAACAGACTGACACAAAAGCCCGAATGTCAGTTTCCATTGAAGGCCACCAAAAATTCTCTTAAGCAGCGTCAACGTGCGTCTCATCCCAGGGTGACCAGCAAAACGGGAGGTGTGAATCCACTGCAACACCTAAGACCGGACCGTCTCGGGAACAAAGAGTAGGTTGGGAGGTCCATCACCCGGTCCCGGGTCCGTGGCAAGTGCAGTCTTCACAAGAGACTCGATCTCCCACTGTACTGCCGCCACGACGCATGAGGAAGGTAGGACTGCCTCAGGCTCGCTGGTCTCCGAAGGGTCAGCAAACTGGCGGGACAAAGCATCTGGTTTAACATTTCTTGACCCCGGTCTGTATGTTAGAATAAAGTTAAACCTACTAAAAATCTGGCTTGGCGTGAGTTGAGTCTCTTAGTGGCTTGGATGTAAGCCAAGTTTTTGTGGTCTGTCCAGACCACAAACGGCAGTTCAGCTCCATCCAGCCAGTGCCGCCATTCTTCCAGTGCTAGCTTGACCGCCAGCAGTTCCCGGTTTCCAACGTCGTAATTCCGTTCTGTGGGTGACAATTTCTTGGAGAAAAAAGCACAGGGGTGAAGCTTTTGGTCAGTGGGGGAGCGCTGGGAGAGGACTGCTCCCACACCTGAGTCAGACGCGTCCACCTCCACAATAAACTGCAGAGAGGTATTGGGGTGTATCAACACGGGGGAGGTGGAAAACAGTTCCTTCAAAACCCCTACCGCCTGCTGCGCCTCAGGGGACCACAGAAAAGGGACTTAGGGGATGTGAGTCTAGTAAGGGGTGCCACCACTTTACTAAAACCCTTAATGAATCTACGGTAGAAGTTAGCAAAGCCTAAAAATCGTTGAAGTTGCTTACGGGTGGTGGGTGTGGGCCATTCCGTCACTGCCCGGATCTTCTCGGGGTCCGCCTTCACCTGCCCGCTCTCAATGATGAAACCAAGGAACGATGTAGACTGTTTGTGGAACTCACACTTTTCTGCTTTGACGTACAGCTTATTCTCCAAGAGCCGTTGAAGGACTTGACGGACGTGTGACTCATGCTCCTCGGGTGACTTGGAAAAAACAAGAATATCATCCAGGTATACAAAGACAAAACGGTTCAAAAAATCCCTAAGAACATCGTTCACCATGGCTTGGAATACAGCAGGGGCGTTTGAGAGCCCAAAGGGCATGACCAAATACTCAAAATGCCCAAGTGGAGTGTTGAAAGCGGTTTTCCACTCATCTCCCTTTCGGATTCTGACAAGGTGATAAGCGTTCCTGAGGTCGAGCTTGGAGAAAACTGTGGCGCCATGCAGAGGTTCAAAAGCTGAGTTGATGAGTGGAAGGGGATACTTGTTTTTAACAGTTATGTTGTTTAAACCCCTGAAATCGATACAGGGGCGTAACGACTTGTCTTTCTTTTCAACGAAAAAGAAACCTGCACCCAAAGGAGACGACGAGGGACAGATTATGCCCGAGGCCAGAGAATCACCAATATACTGCTCCATTGCCTCTCTTTCCGGTCGGGACAGATTGTATAAGCGACTAGAGGTCAAGGGAGCACCAGGAAGCAGTTCAATAGGGCAATCATAAGGCCTATGTGGTGGTAGAGACAGAGCCTTGTCCTTACTGAAAACCTCCGCTAAGTCATGGTAGTCCTTGGGGACAGACGACAGATCGGGAGGAGCTGAGGGATGAGTTGGGTTACACTTAGTGGGGGGAACCGCTGACCTAAGGCACTCTGAATGGCAGTTAGTGCTCCAACTGAGAATGGTGTGACGTGTCCAATCAATTTGTGGGTTGTGAAGAGCCAACCAGGGGAAGCCAAGGATTAGGGGGGTAGCTGAGCCAGACATCACTCTTAACTGAATGCTTTCACAATGATTGCCAGAAATCACTAGGGAAACGGGGGTGGTTTGATGAGTTATCTCCAGAGGAGCGTCCCATCAAGGGCTGTGACTCGAATGGGGGTAGGTAGTGGCTCCACGGGGATACAAGCTTGTGTAACGAACTGGTGGCTAATAAAGTTGTCTTCTGCACCTGAGTCTATGAGAGCTGAGAGTGGCAGGGAATGACTCTGGAAACGTAAGGTTACAGGTACTTGTAATCGGAGAATGATGGGTTCAGGATCTAACTCTGGGCTCGCAAGTAGACCCACCGTTACGAGCGAGCCTTGTCTTTTGGTCGCTTAGGGCATGTAGCCAGAATGTGTGTGGCGTCTCCACAGTACAGGCACTCACCCGCCTGGAGGCGCCGTTGCCGCTCTGCTGGAGGTAGTCGAGCTCGACCCACTTGCATTGGTTCCTCCTCTGTGCTCGGGATGGGATCAGGAACAAGAAGCTGCCGGCTCGGGGAGGCGAGACTCGAGTGGTTGAAGGCTGGGGAACTCGTCCTCCTAGATGTGGCCGACCGCCTCTCTCCCGACGCCTCTCCCGCAACCGGTTGTCTAGCTTAATGGACAGGGAAACGAGAGAATGTAAATCATGTGGCTCGTCACGTGCAGCCAGTTCATCCTTAATGGCTTCATTCAAACCGTTTAGAAATGCTCCTTGAAGTGCCACATTGTTCCACTTGGAGTCCGCTGCCAAAGTCCAGAACTCAATAGAGTACTCAGCCACACTGTTAGAACCCTGCCTCAAATTAAAAAGTATCTTGGAGGAATTACCCACATGGTCAGGATGGTCAAAAACAGTCTTCAATTTAGCAGAAAAATCAGCAAAAGTCAATCCAGTCAAAGTTTGATTTGAGCACACAGCCTCAGCCCAAACCAGAGCTCTCCCTCTTAACAGCCCCAGAACATAATGTACCTTAGAGGAATCAGAAGAAAACGACAGTGGTCTCTGCCGAAAAATCAAGTCACACTGAAGCAAAAATCCCCGGCACTTGTCCAATTCTCCATTGAACGATTCAGGCGACGTGACAGGGGGTTCCCGATGGAACGAAGCCTGCATAATGTCTGAGGAAACAACTTGGGGTGCATCAAACTGGGGGTCAGAGAGAGATGGAGAACTGATAACAGACAATTTAGAGACTTGTGTTGTTAACTGAGTCACCTGGTTCAGCAGTTGATGATTATTTTCCAAAAGAGTCCGAATCAATTGGTCATGCTGTCCTAGCAACGTTCCTTGAGCCTGGATAGCTTGTTGGAAGCTGTCTTTGTTTGCCCAGTGCTGTTTCTCTGTTGGGTCCATGGCCAGATCGTTCTGTTAAGCTATGGTTAAACCCAGCACTCAGAGAAACAAAACACGACTAAGGGAGTGGAAGAAACAAAAATTATTTTAATAAAAGTTCAATTTGTCTTAGTCCAAAAACAACTGAAGAAAAGGAACAGAGTGGGCTAGTCGGCTCCGGAGGAAGGAGAGGCTGAGGCAGGCAGGCAGGGAGGCAGTCAGGCAGGTTGGGAGGTATGTCTGAACTGAAGACAAAACAAACGACAGGTTAAGGAGAGTAAAGAGCCAGGCTGAAGACAAAGACAATTTAACTCTACTGGTGAGCCAAGTTACCGCTCTAGTAAGAACAACGATCTGGCGCCGGTGGAGAGCCATGCCCAGGAATTAGTAGTGCAGGTTGATGAGAGAATAGGATGCAGCTGCGTAGGCAGGAATCACTGGAAACAACCCGCAGCTGCACAGGAGAGGCAGATCCTGAGCACGCCCCCCGATCCACTCCAGACACACACCGGCAGACGCACCAACATAATGGGGACAAACACACATACAGATACAACAGACAAAGAGGGGACAAAACAAGGAGGAAGGGAAACAGAAAAGGGAGAGACAAGCTGCCCACATAACACAGACACTTGTAAGGCAGTTGGCAGTAAGGCCAACAATATTTTTTTATCAAATAATCGTTGTATCTATTTTTTGGATAGTTAAGGTTTCTTAACATTCTAAATCAAATAGCTAAATTATCCTTGGTATGACCTTCTTAAAAATAATCAATATAGGAGGCACTCTTTCCTCTGGTCTAAAAAATAATATCCTCCAGATGAAACACTTATCACCATTGACGGGAGCCATCCTCCTGGACCTGGGAGGGAGAGAGACACACACACAAACAGTATGAAAACACAAGCACCTGCATGCCTGTGCTCCTTCCGTCATTTGTCTGTCCTTTTGTACATTTCAAAAGATTATTTGAGTTGATTGGTAACATTTAGGAATAACTCATAATTAACCCATTATAAGTGCTTATATATGTTTATAAATTATAGTTGATGTTTTGACAGACAGACAGATGTCCTTATCCTGAGGAGGCGTACTGGGAGGCTGAGGAGGTGTTGAGGCCTCTAGGGTTGGTTCTCTGAGGACTGGGTACCTGATTACCAGCCTGGTGCTCTCCAGCTCCACCCCCTGGACAGGAGGACAAACAACAGGCACAGTCCAAATACATACAATGGAACCAATAACATAGTCCCAAAAGTACAATGGGACTAATAGCACTGTCCCAAAAGTACAATGGAACCAATAACAAAGTTTTTTTCCTTTGCCACCAGAAAGGAGTTGAATTGTTGTACTTTACTCTCTGTGTTGGACAATGGTGATAATTTTTGATACAGGTCTTGACCCTGTGTATTATGCAGAGACATCTAACTCACCATTGTGATCTCTACAGTGCTGTCAGGTGGACATCATTAGCAACACGCAAGCTCAAACACTGGTACATTCTTATTCAGAAGGCCATTGAAGGAAAACTGCCATTTTATCTATCCTCTATTCTAGCACGAAATGAGAACACATTCAAGCTCAGATCTCAATCTTGTTTTATGCTAACAGTCCTGAAATGTAAAACCAAGCATGGAAAAAGGTCCTTTCATTATTTAGCCCCCTGATCTTGGAATTCCCTCCAAGCCAACATAAAACGCCACGACCTGGTGTCCCTAGAGGAGTTCAGGACTAATAGATGAATAGGTTGTTGAGACATGTATCTGTTTCTAGTTGTCACCCCATGTCACTAGTTTGCATTGCCTTATTTAAGGAAGCCTGTTGTTTTACACCACACACATGCCTGCACACACACACACACACACACACACACACTGCTTGTTTGCTGTTGTATTTGTGCTTTTTTTTTTTACTTAGAATGACGCACCGGTGCGGGTTAAATAAATGTGTTCCTAAAAGTACAATGGAACCAACAGCATAGTCACAAAAGTACAACGGAACCAAAATTATAGTCACAAAAGTACAATGGAACCAATAGAATAGTCACAAAAGTACAATGGAACCAATAGCATAGTCACAAAAGTACTTGGAACCAAAATTATAGTCCCAAAAGTACAATGGAACCAATAGAATAGTCACAACAGTACAAACTAAATAATTGAAAGCACATCTCACATAGTTGAAGGCATTTTGACAGCATTATGTTTCATCCCACCACTCACCTGGAGCCTCTCCAAGGCGAAAGCGGCCATGTTGGCATTCTTTAAGTTGATGAAGGCACAGAATCTCTCATGAAGAACACTGATACTCTCTATCTCCCCACATCTGCAGTACAGGACATAGAATTAGAATGTAGAACTCTGATACTCTCTATTTCCTCACACCTACAGTACAGAACATAGAAATAGAATGTAGAACTCTGATACTCTCTATTTCCTCACACCTACAGTACAGAACATATAATTAGAATGTAAAAGAATGATGATTCCCTTTCCATAAATGTCATTGGATTAGAATGGTGGACCGGCGGCCATTTTGTGCTAACCATTTCAAGTGATAATTTTATGTTACTTGATGATTATCACACCACATCATGTAAGAAACAAAGAAAGTCACAGCAAGAGAAGCCTAAGCAGTGGACATGGAGATATATATATATATATAGAAATAGAGATGTAGATACAGAACTAAAACAGATAGAAATGGGGCATGGTGGTCGTACGTTTTGAAGAGGTCCCATATGTGTGTCTCAGTGACGTTCCCCGGAGAGAGGGACAGGTTGGACCTGAGGACGAGAGGAATGGAGGGAGGGGACCATCGTCAGAACACATCCATTTGTCACGATCGTTAGACGGAGTAGACCAATGCGCAGCGTTAGTTGCAAACATACTTAAACTTTATTATCTTTAGTGATAATATGAACAACAAAACAACATACGAAACGTGCAGTCCTACGGTTAACACAACCAACACGGAAACAAACCAAACGGAAACAAGATCCCACAACAACTGTGGGTAAACTGCCTGTTTAAATGTGGTTCCCAATCAGAGACAACCATCCACAGCTGACACTCGTTGCCTCTGATTGAGAACCACACTGGCCAACATAGAAATAGAACACATAGACTAAACAACACAGAACAAGAACACATAGAAACTACACACCCTGGCTCGACTATGCCTACTACAGAAGAATGGCGGACGGAAGACAGGGTGGTGCGGCAGGTGCCGCTTCTCATTCGAATGCTGTAATTTTATCTAAACCATCAGGTGTACGCCGACCCCAGCTAAGTAACTCATGCAAAGAGTTAAAGCGCAATTATGTGTTTTATCTCCAGTACTCTGCCATGATTGTCAGTTATGTAGCTGCTCTACTAATAATCTCAGTGCGTCCTTGCTGGGATGACACAATCAGTCTACTACCGGAGAATATTAACACCAAACACAAACACATTGGTTCACCGTTCCACGGGAGCGGACAGTACACAGCATACCATAATGTTCTGAATAATGGCCAAGTCTACCTCGCTCCTTATTCTACTGAACCGCTTAGGCGCAACAAACACAAGTCCAACATTTATCGGAAACTGTTCAACTACCTGTTCACTACCCTCCTGCTCTCCGGGGATGTGCAACTCAATCCTGGGCCCAACATCACCGAGCCAGCGATACGCACCGGAGTGGAGGGCGGTGGATGGCCTCTTCCACTGATCGTCGCCGCAGTGGAGGTGGGTGAGTGCTATGGTCCTGTGGTTTCTCTCGACTCACCCGGCTCCAGGATGGATTTTGACTCTTCAAACATACCAAAGTCGCTATTTGCGATCCCTGACTCTGCTTCTGGTATGCAAGCTGTTTTAATTAGTTTCCCGCATCCAGTGCAGGCGGGAGGGATTGTTAATTGCGCTACCGAACTGCCCCTAATCAAAACGAAACAAAACGGCCTAAACCCATCCGTCAGAAAACACAGATTTTTTATTTTTTTTCAATGTGTCAATCACTCTCGAGTCATCTGGGACCCACGAGCTAAGCCCAAGGGACTACTAGGGGGGCACTTGAACATTCGTAGTGTCATTCCAAAAAGTGATCAAATTCAACATCTACTCACAGACTCCAACCTTGACTTTCTCTGCCTCTCAGAGACATGGCTCCATAGAAACTCTCCATCTGCTGCTTTGATTGTGCCTGGCTACAATGTTTTCAGGAGAGACAGGACTGAAGGAAGAGGAGGGGGTGTGATGATTTATATTAAAGAACATATCCGATGTAAACAAATTGAGTGGTCATGTGATAATGAACTAGAATGTATTGGCCTGAACATTACACTGTCTCCCCAAATGTCTTTTACCCTCATTGGAATGTATAGGCCACCTTCCACCAAAAGTGTGTTTTTTGATCAGTTTAATAACATGCTTAGGGAATGTGATTTTGGGAAAGAGGTCATCTTAATGGGGAGATTTTAACATTAATTATGAAGACAAGTGTTGTAGGAAAACCCTCAAACGGATCACTAATACCTTTGACCTTACACAGCTAGTTAAAGGGCCAACCAGGGTGACTTGTTGCTCTAAAACACAGATTGATTTGGTGTTCAGTAATAAACCAGAGAGAGTGACTAAATCATTCAATATGGTTACTGGGCTATCTGATCATAATCTGACACTTATAGCTAGAAAGCTGCCTAAGAGCAGGTTTAACCTCTCTACTGTTAGAAAGCCTGATCAACTAAGAATACCTAAGAGTGAATTAAGCTATTTTGAAAATGCAATTAAGGGAATTAACTGGAATGATCTCTGTCCTATGCAGACGTGGAAGCTGATAGTCAAGTTTTTCTATCCACAATCCAGACTACATTAAATGGTTTCCTAAAGAAAATCAAATCCAAACCTGGCCAAAAGAGCACTCTTCCTTGGCTAAATGGAGAAATCTGGAAATTGATGAAAGAACAAGATTATTATCTAAAAATAGCCCTAAGATCCAAATTAGAGCATGACAGACGTAGGTTTACCATGTTGAGAAATAAGGTGATGAAAGAAATCAGACAGGCCAAGGCAAACTTTTTTATTAACATAATTGGTGAAGCAAAGGGAAATTCTAAACTGATCTGGGATAATCTAAAAAAGTTAACAGGGAAAGACCATAGTAACACTGCAAAAAGACTAGAAATCATGGTGAATAACAATCTAACACAGGATGCAGTCGAAATAGCAATAGCCTTCAATTCCTACTTTATTGACTCTGTCAGGGTACTGACACAGAACCCCTCCACTGGTTTCTTGGGCTCAGTGCTAGTAAATGATGCTCAACCTGTCTTCATCATAAGGGGAGGTTTCTGAGTCAAAGGTAGACAAGGTGATTAGCTCACTAAAGAACTCCAAAGCCAAAGATGTGTTTGGGATGGACTCTACCTTTCTTAAAAACTACAAAGAGTCACTCATTGGCCCCATTACTAAGGTCACCAACACATCTATTGGTCTCGGGTGTTTCCAAGGGTATGGAAGTGTCACAATAACGGCCATCTTTAAATCAGGCGACCCTGCTGATGTGAGTAACTACAGGCCCATTAGTATACTACCTGTGGTGTCAAAGATTGCTGAAAAGTGTGTAGCAGAACAACTGATTGCCCACCTCAACAACAGCCCCTTCACATTACATTCCATGCAGTTTGGCTTCAGAGCGAAACACTCCCACAGAAATGGCCAACTGCTTTTTTCTGGAAAATGTGAAGTCCAAGATGGACAAAGGGGGCGTTGTTGGGGGCGTGTTTCTGGACCTAAGGAAGGCTTTTGATACTGTTAACCATGAGATTCTCATCACAAAATTGTCCAAGTTCAACTTTTTCCCCCGATGCCTTGAGATGGATGAAATCATACCTTGGAAGGCAGAACTCAGTGTGTCAGAGTGAGCAATGAGCTGTCGCCCACTCTTAGCTATGATGTGGGTGTGCCCCCAAGGGTCAATACTGGGGGTCCCCTCCTGTTCAGCCTGTACATTAATGATCTGCCTTCTGTCTGTACTGGGTCTGAAGTTCAAATGTATGCAGATGATACAGTGATATATGTGCATGCAAAGAGCAAACAACAAGCTGCACAAGAACTCACTACTGTAATGGTCCAGGTTACAAAATGGCTCAGTGACTCGTGTTTGCATCTCAATGTGAAAAAACTGTTTGCATGTTCTTCACAAAGGGGGCAACAGATGCTACTGAGCCAGAAGTCTATGTGTCAGGGGAGAAGCTCCGGGGTATCTGATTTTAAGTACCTTGGCATCATACTTGATTCCAACCTCTCTTTTAAAAGCATGTGAAAAAGGTAATTCAAATAACCAAATTCAACCTAGCTAATTTCCGATTTATACGAAATTGTTTGACTACAGAGGTAGCAAAACTGTACTTCAAATCTATGATACTCCCCACTTAACATACTGCTTGACTAGTTGGGCCCAAGCTTGCTGTACAACAGTAAGACCTATTCAGTCTGTCTACAAACAGGCTCTCAAAGTGCTTGATAGGAAGCCCAATAGCCATCATCACTGGGCGTCACATCCTTAGAAAGCATGAGGTCCTGAGTTGGGAAAATCTTGTGCAATACACCGATGCATGTCTTGTATTCAAGATCCTAAATGGCTTGGCTCCCCCTCCACTCAGTATTTTGTTAAACAGAAAACCCAAACATATGGCAGCAGATCCACAAGGTCTGCCATGAGAGGTGACTGTGTAGTTCCCCTAAGGAAAAGCACCTTTAGTAAATCCACTTTTTTCTGTGAGAGCTTCCCATGTCTGGAATACACTGCCATCAGACACACATAACTGCACACATATCACACTTTCACAAAAATGCTTGAAGACATGGCTAAAGGTCAATCAGATTTGTGAACATGGTCCCCTAGCTGTGTGTTTCGCTTTTCCATGTCTGTTGTCTGTAACTTGTGAGGTGTGGAAACACTTTGTTGCTTTTATGAATTTTGTCTTGCTGCTTTTTGTTCTATGTTGCTCGGTCTGTATGCTACGTCTTGTTTGTCCTATGTTGCTATGTCTGTATGCTATGTCTTGTTCTATGTTGTTATTGTCTATATTGTAATTGTTTTTAATAACCTGCCCAGGGACTGCGGTTGAAAATTAGCCGGCTGGCTAAAACCGGCACTTTTACTGAAACGTTGATTAATGTGCACTGTCCCTGTAAAAATAAACTCAAACTCAAACTCAATATAGAGTCCCCAGAGCCAGGGTGTGACAGTACCCCCCCCAAAGGCGCGGACAGCGACCGCGCCTCAACATAGACAAACCAGGGGAGGGCTGGGTGGGCATTCCTCCTCGGAGGCGGTTCCGGCTCCGGGCTTGACCACCACCCTCCAATAATCCCCCCGTAGCGCCCCTGGTCCAGTCTGGCCCCGCTGGCTGGAGCTGGACTGGACATCGTAGGAGCGGGCTGGCGATGCGCACCGTAGGTTTGGTGCGAGTGGCAGGAACAGTCCGGGCTGGCGACGCGCACCATAGGCTTGATGCGAGTGGCAGGAACAGGCCGGGCCGGGCTGGCGACGCGCACCGTAGACTTGGTGCGAGGGGCAGGAACAGGCCGGGCCGGGCTGGCGACGCGCACCGTAGGCTTGGTGCGTGGAGCAGGAACAGGCCGGGCCGGGCT
Source organism: Coregonus clupeaformis (assembly GCF_020615455.1). NCBI lineage: Eukaryota > Metazoa > Chordata > Actinopteri > Salmoniformes > Salmonidae > Coregonus > Coregonus clupeaformis. Next base: position 88,269 of record NW_025535597.1, read on the forward strand.
GGCGACACGCACCGTAGCTTTGGTGCGAGTGGCAGGAACAGGCCGGGCCGGGCTGGCGACGCGCACCGTAGGTTTGGTGCGAGGGGCAGGAAAGGCCGGGCTGGCGACGCGCACCGTAGGCTTGGTGCGAGGAGCAGGAACAGGCCGGGCCGGGCTGGCGACGCACACCGTAGGCTTGGTGCGAGGAGCAGGAACAGGCCGGGCTGGGCTGGCGACGCGCACCGTAGGCTTGGTGCGAGGAGCAGGAACAGGCCGGGCTGGGCTGGCGACGCACCGTAGGCTTGGTGCGAGGAGCAGGAACAGGCCGAGTCCGGGCCGGGCGACGCACACCATAGGCTTGGTGCGGGAGCAGGAACAGGCCGGGCCGGGCTGGCGACGCACACCTTAGGCTTGGTGCGAGGAACAGGAACAGGCCGGGCCGGGCTGGCGACGCGGCACCATCCACTTAGTGCGTGGAGCAGGAACGGGCCGGACCGACTGGTGACGCACACCACTTGCCTTGGTGTGAGGAGCGGGACTCGGTTTCGTCATAACCTCCGCTCCTCAGCTGCCTACCGAGTTCCTCTCGCCGTGCCTCAATTCTAACCTTCTCCCTTATCGCCTCCAAAGCTCAACCCTCTGCACCACTAACTCCTGCTTCCTCTAGCGCCAATAGCCCCCTTAAGCTGGTGGCCTCCTCACCTAACCTCCTACTACGCCCTGTAGCTGCCTCCTGCTGCTCCCGTCGCCCATGCCGTATACCCCCTAAACATTTTTTGGGGTTGCCTCTCGTCCGTCCGACGACGACACTGTTGACGCCGTTGCTCCTCTCTCCGTCGCGCCTCTACCGTCTCACTCCATGGACGGCGATCCATCCCGGCCTGGATTTCCTCTCAGGTCCAGGACCCCTGCCCGTCCAATATTTGCTCCCACGTCCAGGCTGCCTGCTCCTGGACACGCTGCTTGGTCCTGGTATGGTGGGATCTTCTGTCACGATCGTTAGACGGAGTAGACCAATGCGCAGCGTTAGTTGCAAACATACTTAAACTTTATTATCTTTAGTGATAATATGAACAACAAAACAACAAACGAAACGTGCAGTCCTACAGTTAACACAACCAACACGGAAACAAACCAAACGGAAACAAGATCCCACAACAACTGTGGGTAAACTGCCTGTTTAAATGTGGTTCCCAATCAGAGACAACCAGTCACAGCTGACACTCGTTGCCTCTGATTGAGAACCACACTGGCCAACATAGAAATAGAACACATAGACTAAACAACACAGAACAAGAACACATAGAAACTACACACCCTGGCTCAACATATAGAGTCCCCAGAGCCAGGGTGTGACACCATTAAGATGTTAAAATGACATCAATTGCACTGGTGTTATCCAGACCTGGGTTCAAATAGTATTTGAAATCATTCAAATATTTTGAGTGTTTGCTTGTACCTACTTGTGGTGTCAGATTTATGTTTTCTGCACTTTTGGGACTATTCTGTTGGTTCCATTGCATCAAACAAGCTCAATCTTTAAGTACAGCTAGTTTGAGTATAGGAAATACACTATTTTCACCCAGGTGTGGTTCCCACCCCTTCTAAATTGGTAATGCTACCTGGGTAATGCTCTGAGGCTTACCAGTGTTCCCAGGATGTTGCGTAAATAGTGTGTCAGGGGGTTGAGCAGTAATAATACTCATTTATGTTGTACTGATAAATAAAGAGCTATTCGAAGGGACTTTTATTTGGAAAATTCCTTAGGGATGATGTTGAAAAATGTGCTATGACTGTTGTAGTGAATGATACTGCAACACTAATGAAGGGGTTATGACTGGTTACATAAAGGTGTAATGTCTACCCCCTTCATATGATGTGGTCCTGAGGGAATATGGGACATTATTTTATCACATTATCATCATGGCTGACCATTATTATGTTTGATTGCTGCATGCTATTTAGACAAGCCATTTATGTCAATCACCAGTAATATATAAAATATGCCTATGGTACACATTTCAGACTGATTAACTGAATAAGGAAAATGAAACATGTGTTTGACAGTTTGACGTCTCAATGTGTTACTCATGTGATGAGTGTGATAGAAGGAGTCAGGCGCAGGAGGGTAAATCACTGAATACAGAGTTTATTCCGTCGTACACAATTGCGCTAGATAGCGACACACGAAAACAGGCACAGGGTAAACTATCTACCCTGGCAAAACACGGTACGGGATACTCAACAATAACAGGCACAGAGTGGAAATATCTACCCTGGCAAACAACGTGCGAGTAGCTCCACCGAGCTACACTACTCTCACATTAAACAATCACCCACAAGGACAAGGGGGCAGAGGGAACAGTTATACACAGACTAATGAGGGGATAAGAACCAGGGTGTGTAATTGACAAGACAAGACAAATGGAATGATGATATATGGAGCGGCAGTGGCTAGTAAGCCGGTGACGTACGAACGCCAAACTCTG